>NW_021636177.1:600000-778390 GCF_004799145.2 Neltuma alba
TCTTTAATTATTAAATAATGGACCCAGGTCAACAGAAACTATTGAACGAGGCCTCATAAACCTACAATTATTGCTGAAGAAAAAGGGGTTATTAAATTGATTACCCATGAAAGGAACAGGGAAGAATACCAGTTCATATGATAGGGACATATGATTAAAGATAGAAGCAAGGGTTAAAATTCCAGCATTATTATTTTAACTGTATGTGTGGACACGCGTGTGAAAGTAAATCATAAAAGAGAGAAGTTCCTTTAACCTGTGGAGATTTTTATGAAGGGCATGAAACAAATGTCAAATGGAAAACAATTAAAATGATGGATAATTAAAGAAAAAGAGAAATTAAATATGAATGTGCGGTCCAATTACAATCAAGGAGCAAGTAACTCATATAGTAGTTCAAATGATATTATCGATTTTCTTTTTCAATCTTTTTTAAGTAATGAAAGCAATTGAAGAGATGATCATATTCATAAAAGATCAAACTCCAACCTCACTTAAGAAGAAAAACCTTGAGTGGGTGCTTGGTATTATTGGGTCAGAAGACTCCAAAAATCATTATATTAAATTTGAGATCTTTATGTCTTCCACCGCTCTTGTGATCTTTTTAATTTAATTTGGATTAGTTGAAATTCAGTATAATGTAGAAAATATTTGGGAAAAAGTTTATTATTAAAAATTTTATTGATGAGAATGATTTAATAAATTTTTGTGCATAGAAAAACCGATACTCTACAAAATCTTTTTATAAACATAATATATATGCATTTATAATAGGCACAAAAATTGAGCGATATTCTTGTATATCCAAGTGGGGAGTAATATCCACCTTCAGCCAGCAGTATTGAGACAGACCATTATTAAATTAAACCTATGGAATGATAAACCTATAATATTGTTGCCCAACAAAATGGGGTTATTAATATTAAATTGAATATATGGAAATAATGAAGAATGCTTATGAAAGGACCATGAAGAAGACCAGTTCATATGATAGTGACATATAATTAATGATGGAATCAAAACCAATTTCTTTTTACTTTATGTTCATCTTATATTGAAAAAGTAAACCGAACATAGAAAAGTTCCTTAGCTTATGAAGAGTTGAAATGGAAAATAATTAATGAAAAGGACAAATTATGCTTGCATATGTGGTCCAACTGTAAATTCAATTTAAATATATTTAATCATTTGCATTCAAAAATATTCTTTTAATACAAAACTCCTTTAATATTTACAATCAATAAAAATAAATTTAAAAAATAAAATGAATTGAGGTCTTAAACTTACAATTAGAATTAGAACATCTTCCTCTACTAAATTTTGTAAATAAAAAAAATTTAGAAATCTATTAAAATCACTTATATACATTTATCAAAACCTCTTATTTTAAATACAAACAGTATGGTTTGTTTGTTTTCCTCTCTATTCTCTCCAGTCCTAGACGTAACTCCCAATTTTTGGGATAAAATTGATTTTTTATAAATTACACTTTTGTTATCCAAAGTCTATTTTTTGAAAAATAAATTATTCAACTCAATTAATCTTTTAAATTTTAATAACCCGTTGAGGTTAATTAATTATATTTCAATCAAGTTTAAACTTCAAATTCAATCGAATCATCCCCACTTTTTTAATTTCGTCTAATTAATAATCTTTTGTTGATTGATATGAACTGGAATTTGACGAAAGCCATTAATTACATTTTGATCTCAAATTATTGTAAAGCTTCTTTTTAAGATTCCACCGTCTGATTAGATGGGAATGCAGGTTGCCAATATCTAGATTCCACTCAACAATTTGCGTCCAATCAAATCCAGCTTTGGTTACCAACGGTAATTAGGTTAAATGGAAGATAATTTGAAGCCTTTAAATAAGATTATTGGTCTGAACTGTTTAAATAAAAAGATATGTTAAAAAAGATACTCTCAACTATGTTGTCACTAGAAAAATTAAGAGAGAAAAAAATTAATTAACTCACAATTGTTTAATTATATTTTGGATTATATTAGAGAGATTTGGATCCTTGATTTTGGCTTGTTTTCAACTTTGCCTTTGTCGCTTGAGGTAGCCCAGAGTGGTGCGTCAATCAACTTACGCTTTAAGTATTATTCCCTCTGATTCTAAATATAAAACCCATTTTATAATATAAATTACACTATAAAATTGGTCTAATATCTAGGACCGGAGGAGTAGTAAATAATTAGTCTATGTTTTTAACAAATTATTTTGGAAAACTATCCCTTAACATATTTACAAGGGACAATTGCAATAGAGTTCCATGAAAAAAAAAAACTATTAAAAAGTCTCAAAAATAAGTGAGAAGTTGTCATTTCTTGCATTACAAACTGCTTAGCTGTTATTTTGAACTTTATAATAATTATATTTTTTCTTTGGGACTTCATTGCAATTCTCTCTGATTCTAATTATAATAAACTAATTTTCATTGACCTTCTTCCAATCAATTTGGGGTTTGTTTTGAACAATTTTATTCGATCTTTTTTGAGGTCCAATACGTAAGTCATTAATTAGTGTTCCACAAAGTTCTAAATTTGAAAACATCTACCTGTAAATGAAGGAGTATTCCAATAAGATAATGCTTGAAGGAATATGAAGTAATTTTCTTTTGAAGACGAAAGGTGTTCGATATATAACACTGTAGTTTCCACAAAATAAGGAAATTAATTATTATTTGCAGTAAATATATCAATTTAAAAAAAATGAATAAGAATAAGTGTAAAAGTGTTTTTAAAGTTTTTTTCGAGATTTATTATTATTCTTTTAAAATTTTTAGTAAAACTAAATAATAAATTAGAATAAGGAAGTTGTTTTAGGAAAACAAATCTAAACTCCTATGTAAAAGGAGAAAATAAAGTATAAAAGTTATAATAGATTGTAGTATTCATATAGAGCTTATTTAAAATTTTAAATAATGCATGAGGGAATGTGTCTTTCTCTCTTTCGTTTTTTTTTTTCTTTTTCTATTTTTGTTCTTTCATTAGAGTATTTGATGTCCTGGGACTAATTTCTTTTTAATTATTGGAGGATTTACGGAATCATTAATCTAGACCAACTTGGAAACAACAGAATTTCTAGAATTTGAACTCAGAAACCTTTAAATAGAAGGGTACAACCCCAACTACTTGATCTTCTATATCATGTATATGTGAGTCATCAAAAATTCACAATTGTCAAAAAAAGAAAAGAAAAATTGATCACACATTCTTATAGTTTATCTTAATTTTTAAATTAGGTCCCTATGATTTATTTTATTAGATCCTCATTATTTGATCCAGTAGTTTTAACTTATAGATTTATGAAAATTTATTCATAGTGACATACATATGTTAAAATGACGTTAACTAAAAAGAAATAAAATCTGTAAAATTCATGAAATTTTATAAATTAAAATTAATTGGTATTATCTTAAGGATAACTGCCTATAATAGATCAAAGTATAAAGACTCAATTCAAAAAAATATATATAAGAATCTAATTCAAAATTAAGGTAAATTACAATGACCAATTGGTTAATTTTCCTTAAGAATTTTTGAGAGAGAGAGAGATTGGAAGGAGGAGGGGGCGACGTGGAGGAGTAGATGATGGGGAAAGAAGCAACGGTTGAGATTGGATGAGAGGGTAGAGGCATCCCGTTTATGAGGCAACATCACTTCCCACCTTCCGTTCTCACACTCTCTCACGCACTGTGGCTATGAGTTTGTCTCAACTCTGAATCACTAATCTCTTTCTGTAAACCACCCAGCTTAGCTACTCATTTTAATTCATCACTATCTATATATACTGAAATCCAATTCCCAGGAAGAAGAAGATGGGAAAGCGTACTGGAGGTGGATCGATTATGAGAAGAACAAGCAGCATGAGCGGCATGAACATAGACGCCATAGACGCCCAGCTTAGCAACACAGAAACCCATCAGGAAGCATCTTCTGAAGATCCCATGGAAATACCTCACTTTCTTAGAAGCTGCCGTCTCTGCAACCGCCGTTTAGCCGCCGGTCGAGACATCTACATGTACAGGTTATTAGATCCATCCATATCTCATCTCTTTCTTCTTTCTCCTTCTGTTCTATTGTTTCCGTACTGATTGGAACATTATATGAAAATTATTGCAGAGGGGACACAGCATTCTGCAGTTCAGAGTGCAGGGAGGAGCAGATGAAGCAAGACGAGAGAAAAGATAAGTGGAACAAGAATAAGGTCACCTCCTCCAAGAAACAGAAAGACTCTCCTACTCCTTCTTCCACCAAAAGTCAGACTGTTGCTGCTGCTTGAAAGAAGAAAATTTAGCCACAGAATTTCCGTCGCTAATCAGTTTAGTGAAGGAGTTCTGCTGCTAATCAATTAGTATCGCTAAATTCTATGGCTAATTCGATGTTTTTTTCGTAGTATAAAAATCTATCTTCTCCCTCGTCCTTTATCTCTCTCCATCCATTTGAATGGCTGCTCTAATTTTCCTACTTGAGATCCATCCATCATTATATCTTATATCTGCCTTTGATTTGTATAATTACTTCCTTTAATTAATCTGAAGTCAGTTTTCTGCAGTTTCCCATAACAATTGTGTTCTCTTTCTCCCGATCGATCCTCACTGTCATCGTCTCTATTGAGACACCATGGACTGTGTTTCTTCCCTTTTGATCCTTCTTAAGCAAACCAAATTAAATCACAAATTTTACGAAAGAAGGATTTTAGTTGAATGGGAGAGAAGCACAAGTAAAGGAAATATAATGATTTTGAGATCGATCATTGATTGTTGTTGCGTAATTATATATACTTTTAAAGGCAAAGCTGGATGGATGCTTTTATTGATTCAATCGGGAAAGCAATTACGTATGATTTCAGTCTCAGGTGCAAAAGTCCGTATCGGAGTAATAATGTCCGCATATTATATTTAGATAAGTTATTGTTTTCTAATAATTAGGCATTTTGATGAATATTATCATACCATATTTTAATCTAATTAAGATTATTTGTATTCTAAATGAGTTACACACACACACAATGCCGTCCGCTTCTCATAATTAATGCTTTCTGTAGTTTGAATTGATTAATCTGTACATAATTCAAGTTTTAAAATAGATAATTGATGGATGGATGATTTTGCTGATGCAGCTCCCCCCTTTTTGCCTAAGTGTTAACTATACATAGTACACACACATATACACATCGAGTTCTTAATATAAAAATTAGATATATAATTAACTTAAGAATATTAAGAAAATTAGTTAAGTTATTTATTTATAAGAAATATGTGTTTTTTTTCCTAATTATCATTGTTAATCATGTTCATTAGATTAGAAGTAATTTAACATGTGTAAATATCATGACAATTATTTTGAAATAAATAAATAAATATGAGATACAAAGTAAATTAATATCTTATACTTAGATTACATTAAATTTTCAACTAGTTCCTATATTTAGGACAGGGTATTATGTATGTAGACATGCACATGAACATATACACACACATATATATCGTCTGAGTGTGTGTGATGCGTAAACAGACCGAGAACATGAATATCCACCGACTATGCAATAAAGATCTTAGGACTTAAATGACCTGCAACGGTGTTACGAAGTCATTAATCACATTTTCATTTCTTGTTATAATAGCAAACATTTTATCAAATTTCATAAATATCAAATATAAAATTAATATTCATACAATTTTTTCACAAATCATCCGATATTTAGAATCATATATTATTAGGTCAGGTTCCAAATGAGGAGTAATTATATTCTTTCAAAAACATTTTCTTACGAAAGATCTCATCTATTATTATCACCTTGTCTACTAAAATTAATGCCTACATATAGCGGTTACAATTAATCATATTATTTAGCGTTCATTTGTTTCCCATAAATTGTTTTAGTAAAGGTAATTGTCAAACACGCAATGTTTCTATGGCAATGAATGTGTCGTCTTTGTAAATTGTAATTCAATTTATTCTTTTAATTAGAAAAACATATACTAATAATGTGAGATCAAACCCAAAAATTTCAACTTATCAGAGAAGTTTCATGATACTAGCTAGGTCACAAGGCCAATAACGTTTAATTCAATTGATTTTATTGCCTTTTCTACTACTCAATTTCTCTCTATAAAGGCCAAAGCAAGTACGCTAGCTGTCTTTGTTAATTTCTTGGAGGTCTTGTTAAAAGAATGAAATGCAAATTGGCTTTGTGACGAACTAAATTAATAATAGTCTGAAAATTAGCTTTCATGGTTGCAAAAAGGTGAGACCCAACTAAATGAAAAAAGAAAGGTTGTCGACAAAATGCAATAAAACAGAAACAAGTGTTGGCTTCGTATTGAAATGCGACATGACACATGATGAGAAGCATCCAAAACAAATATATACAATAATAATATAAGAATCTTATAGAGTTTTATGATACATAATTAATTATATATAATTTTTTGCATACTCCTTTTTCATCACTACCCTCCAATTGAATGCCATATCTGAGGCATACATAAGCAGCCACAAACCATTAATTTCTACCCTAAAAAAAACTAAATTAACGAACGAGAGGCTTCGTCTTGTGATGTCAAGACGCACTCTTTTATTAATTTTTCTTGGAAACTATTACTTTTTCCTTTGTCCTGTTTTTTTATCCATCTGACTTTTTGTTAGTGCAGCTCGTCTGTTAGGCATCAAATTAAATAAACTCATCTCTCAATTATGAACACTGATAAAGAGGACTATGTTCCATGATTTTGTAATTTTTAAAAAAAAAATTTGTCTCTTTTTCTTTTAACGTTAGCAGAGTTTAAAGTATGAACTTCTATTAAAAAATAGGAAGATGAAGGAAAGAGATGATTAAAGAAGCAGTTTCTCTCTGGTGATAAATGACCACCTAGCTGGCTGGCAAGGGGAGGTTGAAAATCCAATAATGAAGTTTGTCATGAAGCTTGCGCGCGCGCACACAGACACAGAGGACGAGAAAATTGAATTAGCAAGGTTTTGGAACGAGGGCGTGAGAGGTGGAGATTGATTTGGAATTTGGAGAAAGAGGACTATAATTAGGCACATTTAAAATCTGAAAGAGACTGATTTGGGGCTATGTGGAGATCGAAAAGAAAAAAAGAATTATGGGTTGTAAATAAATTTCGTTCACACCTTTAAAAGAAATGTGCCGGATATATACATCTATTACTTGAAGTTTGAACCATTCAAATTTTACATGACTGTTTGAGATTTTATTAAGTTTTTATTTGAAAAATTCAAACTATCGAAAAATTTAATCTACAGTCTAAACAATTAAGAGTTTTTTTTTTGGTCAAAACAAACAATTAAGAGTTAAGGTGAAAATAAATATTGATGTAGTGTTCATCCATGCACATCTAGCATCATGAAGTTTTTTTTTGCCAACCCAGCATAATGAAGCTTACTTTAATGCCAAAGTACATATAAATCTTTGAAAACATAGAAAAACTCTCATCTCCCTTGATGTAGCTACATTGACCGTTTGCAAAAAGAGCGATAAAATCTATTGATTATTAATGGAGATGGGAGATTTGCTCTGTTTGAAAGTTGACGTATATTTTTACACCTAGATAAACTTTATAATGCTAGACAGGATGCATGTGAGAGCATATTTTATGGGTAGTTCTGCATCTTAACCCAACAATCAAATATCAATTCAACGTATCACCATTGGAACAAAACTATAACTTATTTAAATTATAGGGACCAAGACCAAAACTCGTTTAGTTCTTATACTTTTAATGATTTTTTGTTTTGCTTCTTGTATTTTTAATGAATTTTGGTTTTGTTTTCTATATTTAATAGTATTAGCTAACACTATTAAACTCATGCCTAGTTGTTATAAAAGCTATATAGATCAAAAGCCACGATTAGAAACTGTATGGAATAAAGTCAAAATTCTGTCAAGCTGTAAGGACCAACAATATTATCAACCCATCAAATAATTATGATGATTGTTCTTTAAACTCGATAAAAGGTTGGGGAATGCTAGCTAAATAAATAACTATATAGTGTACATATCTTTATTAAAGATTTGAAAAGAAATAAAATTGAAATGGAAGAGCACTGTGGGTCCTTCAGATTCATATAAAGTCACCACTCTTTTTTGTCTGAGGGACCAGCTACTTCAAGTGGCCTGGTCCCGTACTCCACTACAACCCAAGGAAAAAGAAAAAAACACACCCCTAATTTATGTAATGGTTTTTCTCGAATGAGAGGCTTACTTAATTTTACAATGTATTTTAATATGTCACACACACACGCACAATGACAGTATGCAGTAGTATTTCTTGTTTTTAATATAAGAGTTAGTTGACTAATTTGGATAAATTAAGAAAGTTTATTAGTTATTTATAATAAATAGGTATTATCTTTTTTAAAATATTTTCACTAATCATATGTATTAGTTAAAACTATTACAAAGACTACTTTAAAAAATAGATAAATATAGTCAGAAAATTGCTTCTAAAAAGGGATTAGAGGTTTCTCTCTCTTGGAATCCGTGCCATCAACATTTACAGATTATGGAAGATCAGGCTAACCGGAAAGTGCCCCCAGACAGACCGTCCGACGCCCTGGTATGTGGAAGTAAGAAGAAGACAAAACAGACTGCACAACTCCAACCTATCCTGGACACCCACATGGACGAAACCCAGGCGACTAAGGAGGAGGAAATGATGAAAGAACCAGAAGTGCAGGAACAGATACAGAAAGATAAAATGGAGACACCTGGTCGCCAGCCACCCTCCTATCGGGACTCCCTGTTGGGATTCAATGGAGTTGCAAATGGAAGCTGTGGTATGGAGGAGGATGAGCTGTTATCGGATGTGCTAAATACAGAATGGGAAATGCCGGAGGAAACAGAGGAAATCAATGCGTTGATGAAACAATTTCCAACAGTCCCAATAGAACCCGAGGAATATGCAGAATGGTGTAGGCCTTGGAACTCCGCTCTCATCATCACGGTGCTAGGAAGGAAATACAATGTCCACTTTCTTAAAAGATATCTCGGCCGCTTATGGAATGTAGTCGAGTTTGACCTGATAGACATACCCAACAACTACTTTGTAGTCAAATTACCTGAAAAAGAAGGATGGGCTGATGTCTATAAGAAGATATTGTATGAAGGTCCCTGGGTGGTTCAACAACAGAGTGTCCTGGTCCAAAGGTGGTCCCCGAACTTTGATCCCTTCAACAACCCACTCAGGAAAATAGCTACTTGGGTTAGGATCCCGAATATTCCACTCCATTGCTGCAACAAAAAATTTATCACCAGATTAGGAAACAGAATAGGGAAGACTTTAAGGGTGGACTTGCGTACATGCACTGAAGCTACAGACAGAATTTCGAATGTGGAAAGGGGACGGTTTGCAAGAGTGTGTGTGGAAATAGACCTTCAAAAGAAGTTAGTTCCAAAGGTTATTGCAGCAAATCGCTTGTACCAGGTAGAATATGAAGGACTGAACCTGATTTGCTTTGAGTGTGGAAGGTATGGTCATAAGCGAGAAAACTGCTCCTGGACCTATGCAGAGGGAACGACTGGAGATGAGCGATCTAAACACCATGGAGTCGGCCATGCACCACCGGCGGGTGCAACTGAAACAAGAGATAAACAAAGGAGCAACCAGGAGGAAAAGAAGGCGAGGAAGTCGCCGGCCACCGACGAGATGTTTGGTAGTTGGATGTTGGTGACTAGACCGGCGAAAGCACGGACATCGAGGTATGTTACTGTGAGCGAGACAAGGGAGACTCAGGGGGGAGCCCCAAGAAATGTCAGAACTAGCAAATTTGGCGGTCTAAACACTAGATTTGCGGCTCTGCAAGATATGGCGGAGGAAGAGGAAGGGAGTACGGAGGCTAACTCAGCGCAAACAAAAGCAGAACCTTCAGCTTTGAAACTGAGAGCTATGGGTCAGAGGTATATAGCAGAAAATAGAAGCAACGAGGGGCAGAAGATGAAAATGGCGGCACATGACAGAACTAAGAAAGGAAAAGAGGCTGTAAGGAACAAGGCTAATCAGAGTGGCCTTGGAAAGGAGAACGCCCAGCCAAGTGGGCCGACAGCAAGGGAAAAAGCCCAAATGGGAGTAGATGAAAGAAATAAAACCAGAGGAGAACAAAAGCCCAGAACAGCGAAAGTAAATGAAAAGCCCAGAGACATGGGCCGAAGAAGCCATATTGTAGTAGCAGGTGATATACACACAAGGACATGTGCTGGAGGAGGGATAGAAGGCGAGAAGACATACATGATGAATAGCAGTAGATGCGACTCGGACATGCAGGTAGATCGAACTGAGGGAGATAATTTGATCATACAGTTGGGGGAAGTGGACCCAGGAGAAAACGCACTTGCGATAGTGCCAGTAAGCAATATGCAGCAGAAGGGGATGGGAAACTGGCCAGAAAGCCAAAACCCAACCTGGGATGATGACCCATCAGTAGAGTAAGCCAGGTGCGCGGTTACTTTCCAACAGTTATCAATGATTATGGCTACATGGAATTGTCGCGGAGCAGGTGGTAGACTGTTTTCGCGTATGATTAAAGAAATCGTCATCAAGTACGGTATTAATGTTCTTTGCCTGGTGGAAACACGCATTAGTGGCTTAAGGGCAGATAAGATGGTTAGGAAATCAGGTTTTACGAATTGGATTCGTGTGGAAGCCTCTGGCTTTGCTGGTGGAATTTGGGTACTCTGGAAGGATAATGAAGTCGGCATAAATTACATCTGCTCAAACACTCAAATGATTCACTGTCAAATTCATGATAGACCAAAAAAAGAAAAATTCTATGCAACTTTTGTTTATGGGGAAACAATGGCATATAGAAGGATAGAGCTTTGGGAATCCTTAAAAGTAATCTCTAATGCCACAACTGAGCCATGGGTTATAGTAGGCGATTTCAATACCTTCTTAACGCCGTCAGACAAGTTGGGTGGGGCAGCCCCCATTCTCCCAGCACTTCAACATTTCGCAAGCTGCATCTCGGAGTCCCAATTAGTGGAATTACCAGTGGTTGGAGAAAAATTCACTTGGGAGAAACAAGGGGTTAAAGAGCGGCTAGATTGGGCCTTCAGTAATGTTGAGTGGGCTTTGAAATTCCCTCAGAGCAAAGCTGCCCACGGAATGAAATTCAAATCAGATCACCGGATTGTTTTAGTCTCTAACCACATCAATACCCCTACTGACAGGCCCCGGGAACGAAGTTTTAGATACCAATCAGCTTGGGTCCTGGAGGAAGGTTTTCAGGAAGTGGTTCGCCAAGCCTAGGATTCGAAAGACTGGTGCACTGGGTTCAAGTCGTTTCAGGAGGATGCCTCGAATTGGAATAACTCGGTGGTAGGAAGCATACCACAAAAAAAGAGGCAAATCTTGCGAAGACTAGAAGGAATCGATAAAGCCAGACAGGACAAGCTCTCCTCTGGGTTTTACAGACTTGAGAAAAAGCTGTGGAAAGACTATGTAAAATTAGCAGCCCAGGAGGAATTATTATGGTTTCAAAAATCAAGATGTAATTGGCTTCAATGGGGAGACAAAAACACTCGCTTCTTTCATGCTTCCACTGTCATTAGAAGGCGCCAACAACACATTGAAACTTTGCAAAATGATGATGGTCGATGGGTGACTGATCATTCAGAAATGATGCACATGGCAACCTTATATTATAAGAAGCTATACACGAAGGATGACCAGGTCAGTGAGAGCTTAAACTGGTTGGCGGAATTTCCCTCTCTCTCCACACAGGATATTTATTTTATTCATAAGGAACTTAACATGGTGGAAATCAAGAATGCGGCGTTCATGATGGGGGCTTTCAAAGCCCCAGGACCTGATGGGTTACAACCTCATTTTTTCTAAACTCAGTGGAATATAATTGGGAACAAGGTGTGTACCCTAGTGGGGGACATATGGAGAAACCCGATGAAAGTGGCCGAGATAAACCACACGAATATAGTACTGATCCCCAAATTGGAAAATCCAAGTCAACTGAAAGACTTCCGTCCGATCTCATTATGCAATGTGATCTTCAAAATAGTGACAAAGATCATTGCAAACAGACTTAAAGGACTGATTGGGAGGATAGTGCATCAGGAGCAGTGTAGTTTCATCTCAGGTCGCCAAAGTAACGACAATGTCATCATCGCTCAAGAAGCAATACACACCATGAGATCCATGAAAGGAAAAAAAGACTTTGTGGCTGTCAAGGTTGATATGGAGAAAGCATACGACAGACTGGATTGGGGATTCCTAGAAGATACACTTTACAAAATAGGGCTAAAGGAGGACTTGGTGCGGTTGATCATGGCCTGCACAACCTCAGCGACGATGAAGATTCTATGGAATGGGGAATGTTCACAGCAGTTCACTCCTACCAGGGGTCTAAGGCAAGGAGATCCACTTAGCCCTTATTTATTTGTGCTCTGCATGGAGCGGCTGGGACATGTGATCAGAAAAGAAGTCCAAGAAGGCAGCTGGAAGGGAATTCGGTTTGGCAGACAGGGCCCTATGATCTCCCATTTGTTTTTTGCCGACGACCTGTTGCTCTTCGGGAGAGCTACTTCGGGGCAAGTGGCAAAGATGAGAGAGGTTCTGAATAACTTCTGCAGTGTTTCGGGACATCGGATTAACCTTCAAAAAACGAAAGCCTACTTCTCCAAAAATGTATGCTTCAATAGAGCAAGGGAGTTATGCCAGCAATTAGGTATTGGAATCACTGCAGACATGGGGAAGTATCTTGGGGTACCGTTGCTTCACAAGAGAATGACTAAAGCGATATTCCTCCCGTTAATTCAGAAAACTCAAAGGAGATTGGCAGGCTGGAAAAGTTCGTTCCTAACCATGGCAGGGCGAGCGGTACTGATTAAGTCAGTAATTTCTACTTTGCCAAGTTACTTAATGCAGTCGATGCTCCTGCCCAAAGGGGTATTGAAGGAAATAGAAAAGAACAGCAGAAAGTTCATGTGGAACCAAACCCAAGAAGGAAGGAAGATGCACTTAATATCCTGGGAGACCATGAAAAACAGCAAGGAGGAGGGAGGTCTCGGCATTAAAGATCTTCAAAGCCAGAACAAAGCCTTAATAATGAAGCTCTGCTGGGGTTTACTTACCAAGCCAAATGCCTTATGGGTACAATGCCTCAAAGCGAAATACAATTGTGGTGCGGAGACACATCCCATAATACTTCCGAGAAAGGCCGCTTCAGTGGTGTGGAGAAGCATTACTAGTGTTTGGGGGGAATTTGACAGAGGAGTTGGGAAGAGGGTCAACGATGGCAAATCTACGAAAGTGTGGTGGGACCTATGGACTGCTCTGGATACACCGCTCATCAATCTAGTTAGCCACAACTTTCACGCTCTAGACCCCAGTGCGACGGTTGAATCGTTTACACTCAGGAATGGACAGTGGAACCTTGTAAAATGGAGAGAGTTTCTACCGGAATGGGTGGTTCAGATCATTACTCAAACATGCCCACCGAGAGGAGGAGAGCGGGATACGTTCAGTTGGAGAACAAGCGCAGATGGCAACTTCTCGGTTAAGTCTGCTTATAAGAAAATCTCCAACAGGATTGGTCACCAAGATACAGGGCGTTGGAGGGAAATCTGGAAACTGCCGGTCCCTGAAAAAATAAAAATGTTCTTTTGGCAAGTAATCCATGAAAGACTGCCTACTAATTCCCTAAGAGCTCAAAGAGGGATTTCAGTGAGTGCGGAGTGTCCCTTTCAATGTCAACGAGAGGAAAATATCATACACATATTGAGAGACTGTGAGGTTGCTCGTAATGTGTGGATTAAATTTGTGCAAGCTAACAAGCTTTTAGAGTTTTTTCAATCCGATTTGCAGGTCTGGCTCGAAAGAAACTTCAGAGTGGAGTGGGGCAAAAAAATGGCTAGAAGATGGCACTAGACCAAATTGTTTTGTTCCTTATGCTGGCTGCTTTGGAAGAATAGATGCAGCGGAGCCCTGAACGGTACCCGAAAACAAGCATCAGAGATAAAACATATGGCTATCCTACAGATGACGGAAGCGGTGGAGCAAGGGAAATACAAACACTTGGTATTCAACTACAATGGAGTAGTGGAAGACCGATGGAAATTACCAGAAGAGGGGACAGTGAGACTAGACACGGATGGCTCGGTCAACAATCAAGGAAGAGCAGCTGGAGGAGGAGTTGTTCGAGACCACCAAGGCTACTGGAAAGTTGGCTTCCAGAGAAAACTTGGATACATGCCGTCTACAGCAGCAGAACTAACATCTTTGCTGACCGGTTTAAGATTGTGCAAGCAATACAAATACCAGAGAGTGGTAGCTTATACGGATTCTACGGAGACTATCCAACTGTTAATGCAGGATGGCGGACCCCAGCACCCTTATTGGGCAGAAATAGAAGAGATTAGGGAGCTGATATATTCAGACTGGGACGTAAAGATAAGACATGCACCCAGGGAAACAATCAGATGTGCCGACTTCTTGGCACGAATGGCCCACAATTTGATGGAGGAATATTGTGTATGGACAAATCCGCCTACTGGTTGTTTGAACCAACTAGGATTAGATTCCGCGCAGCCAAATATGGTTATGGCGGACCGCAGTAGTTAGTAGCTCAAGTTTAACTTGCCTCTGTAATATATAAAAAAAAAAGATAAATATGAGAAATAAGATGAACTGGAATCTTATATTTAGGATCAAATTAAATGTTAAACTAGCTCTTATATGAAGGACCAGAGATAGCATGTAAGTGTGAGAGTCACATTTCCATTCTTCTTTCATAATAATAAAACTTTAAAGCACACATCCATTGATCTAATAGCTAGTATATATCATACAAAATATAGAAGAAAATCTTGTCAATTAAAATGTCATACATGAAACAGTTAAGGAAGAATCCCAAAAAAATATCTTTAAATTTTAAAATTTTAAATCAGTCTTGTTCATTATATTTTAATAACAATTAACAACGTTTGAAAAACAAATGACAATATATTTTTGTAATCATTTTTACTTTGGAATTTTAAAATTTTAGAGGTATTTCTTTGGGATTTTTCCCATAGCTAATCATATTTAGATGAAATACATGTGAAGCCCAAATATATTAACATCCAATTATCTTCCCAAATATATTAATATCGAAGTATCTTCTAATATTATTTGCTGTGAATATATAAATTGATGAATATAAAACAAAGTGAGGGATCTAGGCCCGCCAAGAAGATACCTGAGGAGCCATGATCTGGGTTCAGTACAAGAAAAATATTTATAGGGAGAATTTCAATACAATGAAAATAATTTGGTAAGGTAAATGACCAAACTACCCCAAAATTGAACTGAAGAAGAGAGCATCAGTAATTAGAAAAGAAAAGAAAATAATTACTAGAGTGTGAGTGGCGCTCTCTTGAGAAAAGGGTTTTTCATAGACATTCTTCATCTCAATAAAGGGTAGTTTAGTCTTTTACCTCACCAAGTAATTTTCATTGGTCCCTGATGCCTGCAATGTGTTATCAGATTTTTTTTTTGGGGTCCTGATTTTAAATTTTACATAGTTACACGGGTCTTGTAATGTAATTCTCCCAAAACAAAAGCTCATGATTAAATTAGGGCAGATTTAGATATAGCTTTTGGCAAGCAATCACACCTTCAACACCGACCATCAGATTCCACTCAAGGCCATTTAATAATAAAGTTGCATACGATAGACTGAAAGCTGAGTGTTGTTGGGATCTTTTAACTCAACTTATATTAAATACTACCTCCAGTTTTAATCATAAAATATTATATGTAACCTATAAATGAGGTTTTATAATTAGGACTTTTGTGTGGTACGGAAGCTTTGTAATGTCTCTATTATGATATATTTTCTTACTAATCAATAAAATTAGTGTGTATTATACATTATTTTATGATACACTGAGGGGATGATATGTGTGTGTGTGTGTGAGTTGGTAATTAATTATTTTTTTTAATGCAGATTGATGTGCCTATTGTGAAGGAAGCCGTATTATAAATTGGCCTGCATGTAAAAGCCAAGCAAAGCAAGACGTTCAAGTATCGTTTAAATAAAATTCGTGGGTGACGTCTGATAACTTACTTTGTAATTAAGTTCGTATTTTTCAATGTTGATATGACTATGAGAAAGCAAGAAGGAAGCTTCAAAGCTTCAAACAAATTACGTTAGCAATTAAAAATAAATATATGTTTCTGACGCCTTCATCAGACCCTGTCTCTCCTTCTTGAGCCGACTGAGAAGCGTACGTAGATTCGAACAGCATTTTTTGTTTAATTAAAAATAGGATTACTATGTAAATGTTTGGGATTTGTGAGGTTAATTAAGAAGGGATTCTCTTTGCTGGGAATCTGGTATGTGCTTGTTCGTCCCCACTCAGATTGTGATTTGAAAAAGTCTTCGCTACCCAACACTCCTTTCACTGTAGCTTTCATGATCACACCTATTTCTTCCACATTTTTCTCACCTTACATATCCTATCTCTATCAAACACACAGATATGTGTAAGGAGTTGATTCATAACCTGTAAGATCTTGAATTTAAATATTACTGTCAATATGAGGATATTGTTGATAGGAGTTTGTAAATACTTTAGTGAACATTTTTTAGATTTTAAGGTATGTTCTTGCTCTAATGAGTCTTGGAATCCAACTCAATTAAATTTTTTCAAAAGAAAAAAACATATACATACATGTTTATAGGAGAAACTTCTTGAATTTGTTTTTTTAGCACGAGATTGTGAATTAAAATCTTCTATGGACATAATAGCTATACGACTTATGACAAAAAAACTATTTTTTTAATCTTAAATATATAGCTCTTGTACTTTTCTGGTCATGAATATAAAATTAATTTTGTAGTACAATTTACGCTATAAAATGGGTTTTTTATTTAAAATTGGAGGGAGTACTTTTTTTTGGGTAAATCCTGTCTGCTTTACTATTATGTCAAGATTAAAATTGAATTTGCCAGTGATTATTTGGTCCAATGGTTCAAATGTCCTTTCCCTTGGAGGGAGGTTGGATGGTCTACATATATTCTTGAGGGTGTGACTATTTACAGTACTTGACTTCAAGGGAAAAAAATTTGATTCGAAACTGTGATTTTTACCACTAGTCTAAAGAAGAGAAAATAAATATGCACTTTGTAGCTTTGATACTATGATGGGGATAGTTTTGGAGTAGAGGCAGAACGCATTGTAACAAAGGGCACATACCCAATTTACTTTTTTTTTTTTCCATTTGCACTTTGACAGTTTAACTTTACACTATACTCTGCAAAGATGACAAGGGGAAAAAATAAATCATTTACCAGCATGATTGAAAGAAAATGGAAAGAAAGTACAATGATGGAGCAGAATACGAACAAATGCATCGATGTCAACTTTTTTTTTTTTAAATTATTATATGGAGAAAGTGATTAAAGAAGGATATTATAGTTGAAATACTTTTTTTTTTTAAAAGGGCAAAAGTATATTCATTATGTTAAGTTCATGTGCCTATCTTTTAACCTATATTTAAGACCGAGATGAGTACTTTCTTCACCTGAATCAAAAAAATTGAGGTGCAACTCACAGTGCAATGCAGTACTGAAAAGTATAAAGGCCAAATATTTAGTGTTGATACTATGTTGGCTTTGTGCACTAATAATGAACCTATGTGAATGCCATATTCATGAATTATTCATACATTTTCAATGGTCCCTCTCACTCCTTTTCTATATGCTTTATTCAATACTGTCCCCCATGACTGAAGCTATACTATGTTCTTCAAGTTTTCAGTTACAGTTGGTTAAACTGGACCACTTTACCATACATAAATCTTATACATCAATAGCTAATGAAATTATTCCTTTCCATCCTTTCTATAAGTTATGAATAACCATATTAAGTAGATTAAAAAATCAGTTAAAATTGATTAAAGGTAATAAATGTTAAGAAATATCTTTTTTTTTAAAAAAAAATGCTCTTCTTCATAGAGAGAGTGGATGAGAAGAAGGATGAGAAGAAAGATGAGAAGAAAGATGAGACATACATGTAATTAAATTGATTGGGGTATAATAAAAAAAGATTTGAACTAAAATTTTAAATATCTCCAAAATACAACTAATAAAAAAGTTTGAAACCTATTCAAAAAATTGTAATTTGTAAAAAAAGAGTAGAGGGGGTATATTTTAATAATTTAATATTCTTGAATCTATATTTTTTTTGGACTAAGCACATATATTTTTCTATTAGAAGGAATCCTATTTGAGACACTGTTAAACACTAAATATAGATACTTATCTTAGCAAGGATTAGAACATTGGCTTGTTACATAAAGCATTTATTTTTTTGTTAGATCTAACTCCCGTTGACTGAATATGGAATTAATTAAGAAGCCACAAGATTTTTTTTGGTTTTTTTTTTCCGGGGATTTGGTCCAAGCAAGAGTTCAGAGCGGGCTGAGACTGCATGATAAATCAATAGGCCTGATTTTGGGCTTTTTTGTCCGTTTCGATCCAACATACTTGGGAGTTCGGACAGGTTATGTTGGGCTTATCGGGCAGTCTCAATATCCGGCAACTGAGGACAATGCTGAAATTTAAAGCTATGTTATATTTTTCCACGAGTAGTCTAAACACAATCAAAATAATGGAAGTTTTAGTTAGTACGCGTAGCTTTATAGAAGTAGCAGTTGAGAGGATGAATATTACAGATTATTATTTGATATTTAATATGCAGTTCAACCTTCAAATTGTTCTGCGGATTACGTTGTAAAAACAACGTAACAAACAAGCACTCTTGAAGTTTCCATGCTTAGCACAAATAGCCAGCACATGTTTGTGTGGCTGTAATTCTTCTTTAATATAGCAGATGGATTTCTTGGGATCCATGACATCAATATTCTGCCCAATTTATTCTCAGGAGAAGTGCTAATAAAGTCAACCCCTTCCTCTCCCAATGGATCTGCTCATCAATTGACCCAATTTTTTATCTTACATCCAAACGCTTTAAAAGAGTAATAATACAAAAGAAGTACCAAGTGGAGGCCGAAGAAGCATGTGAATGCAGCGATGCAAGTTGAGAAAGCTTGAGACACGACTTCACTTTATAAGGCGCAAGTAGTGGAAGGATCATATGCTGCTAAATATACATAACACTTAAATATCACAGTTCAAACTTCCACAACTATATAACAATCCCACAGCCCCTTCTTCTTCTTCCCTCCATCAAAGATCTCACTGGCAATTAATAATGGCCATAAAAGCTTTCTTCTTGGTGGCCCTCTGTCTCTGCATCGTCCTTCCCTTTTCCACTTCACATCACGGCCCTTTCCGCGTCAAGGGTCGCGTCTACTGTGACACCTGCCGTGCCGGCTTCGAGACCAATGTCACCACTTACATTGCAGGTAACAACAAAAACTCTATATATATATATATATATATATATATATCAGTTATCTTATATCGCTCGTCTCTTACTCAGCAATCCAATAATCCTACAGTAATTTCTGTTGTTTTGTGAACTGGTAGGGGCGAAGGTGAGAGTTGAGTGCAAAGACAGGGAGAGCTTGGCGGTGGAATACAGAAAAGAAGGGGTGACAGATTCTACAGGAACTTACAGCATACAGGTTGAGCATGATCATGGGGATCATTTATGTGAGATATTGTTTGTGAGCAGTCCGGTTGCAGATTGCAAAGTGCCAGATCCAGGACGAAGCAAAGCCAGCATCGTGCTCACTCGTACTGAGAATGGCGTCGTCAATGATCTTCACTATGCCAATGCTTTGGGATGCTACAAGGACGTGCCTTTGCCTGAATGCTACCAGCTCCTTCAATACTACTTGGCTGATGATGCTTGATCCGTCTTCATTTTCTTTCTTGCATGCACATTCATTTCTTCATTATTATTTGCTTCTTAAGGTTTGTAACATTCTTAATTTGCTACTTTGTTAATTAGATCTAAGATCTGTATGTTTAATTGCGTGAGATCTCTTAAATATAGCCTTTCTCATCATACAGATATTGTTGATTTGTTTGTTCGGAGTCAACGGTGTTTTGTTTTGTGTTAATTAATAATACCCAATTAAGTTTTAATAAATGAGATTAGCATAATCTTTTTTCTCCTTTTATGAAACAAGGATTTGAATTTTTATTATTGACACCGATCAGTTATTCTTACCATATGTGTGTTTTCTCTTTCGCCAGCATGAGCATATCATATGAGCTAACTTAAATGGTTCGAAGTATGTGAATGATTATTATGATAATTACTACTCTGATAATACTTAATATAAGTTACTTGCAACATATTCTCATATACCATAATATGCATTAAATGAAAAAAAAATTTAGTTTTACCCTTGTTAAAGTTTCCTTCTTTGTATCTATACATTAGTCTCATATCTTTGGGACTCCTATCACTCTTTTATTTCTCTCTTTTCAATGAGAATTAAATAAGGTGAAATTGAAAAATAGGCACTAAATATATTACAAATGACTTATATTAAGGATTAAAACTTTTTCTTAGAACACTGTTACAAAAAAGAGCTTTCATAATGCTAATTTATAGGGGTTATTAGAAAAAACACTATAAAAAACATGACGGTGGTATTTTTGTAATTATAGAGAAGGAAATTTTATTTTTCACGACGGTTTTTTAAATAACCGCCGTAAAAAATACTTTTAACAAATAACCGCCTTAAAAAGTATATCAAAATTTTAAAACCCTATCCATCGCATGATAGTTTTCACTTTTCAGAGTCACAGTTTATAGTTCCTCATTACCTCCTCACTCGATTTTCTCCCTCCTCCTACCTTTGTTGGCCTTTATCCTTTGCTTCTATCATCTCCGCCATGTTCTTCCATCACCGTCACTGTCGTTGTTGCCATCACTGTCACTGTTGACGTTGCCTCATCTTGTTCATTCTTATTTGTGAGTTTTTCACACTTTCTCCTTCATTCTTTTCATGGGTTTCATAGTTTTTGTGGTTTGACAGGAAATTCATGAATTTTATCAAATATGAGTTTTTGATTTTATTTTTATTAAATCTTAATAGCTTTGATCTAGTAGTAGAAGGTGAAGCAAAATGGCATTATTACAGTGAAAAAGAATCTATGTTTGCTTTATTAGAATGCTTTTAACTAGTAAGAAGTTATTGGTTAATTGATTTTCAAACCCCTTCTTTTGTGGCTTTGTTCTTCTGTTCCATCCTGATTAATAGGATGAAAGTAAATTAAAAAAAAAATTTCATGGTTGTTGATGTGACTTTTCATGGCGATTATTTATATAACCAACGTGAAAAGTCACATACCACGGCGGTTCTTCAACCACTGTGAAATCCTTTATATTTTATGTCAATAGCATAAATGTCACTCATAAAACCGTCATGAAAAACTCATTTTAACCGTCATTAAATATCTTTTTTGTAGTAGCGGGAGTGACTTACATTTAGGACTAGAGTGGTACTAAATTAACAACCAGTGTAATAATATAATCACACGGATAGACTAGGTGCTATCAAACATGTCTAGTAAGGATGCTTATGCTATGCTTATATAAATTTGAGCTAATTATGATCGAAAGAAAGGGAAAAATTATTATGTATTTGAATATTGATGATATAGTCATATTCACATTGACAAATAAACAAGTAAACAAGGATATATTTGGAAGATTGTTATGGAAAGTCAATGGTTGTTAAACAAATTCCTCAAATATCTTTCCTTCTGAATTTTTTTCAATATATTTCTCATCAGCAACAATAATTGTGTATAGATAAACTATATGATACTAACAGGCTTTGGGTCTAGCAGAAAATTCTCTCACAACATAGTAAACTAATGTTTGAATTTTTATTGAAAATTGTTCACATTTAATACCTAATAATATTTTGAATGGGATTGCTTCCTCGGCAATAGCCAATAGGAGGTTAGAAAAAAATTTATGTGATTCTGCAAAGCTTCTTGTTAGAATCAAAGACCTATCTACTAGCCATTGCAATTATATCCCCATATCTTCTACCCTTTCCTTTTCTAGTACCTAGAATCTTAGTCAATAAGTGTGGCAGATCAAATGTAATCAATCATATTTAATGAGATTAGATTTCTAGCTATCTGAAAAGGAAATCTAATTCATATATATGTACGCTTCTACATTCAGAAATACACACAGAATTCAAAAATACATTTCCCTTTTTCAATATGGTATCAGAGCACCAGAAAAGAGGAAAATGAATAGCGATCAATTCCCACATCTATTTGGGTCTCTACGGCAGAACCAACAAATAGAGGGCCGAACTCGATAGCCCTAATGGCTAGTTCAACCATTGTAAGTGAGTCGACCACATCGACTCCCTCTAATGCGTCAAATTCTAGAAATACCCAGAGCTCTAGTAGCTCGATTATGGCACCAGAGGTTACCTCGATGACCAAAAGTCCACAACTGGTCACAACACACAAACTGAATGGTAGTAACTATCTCCAGTGGTCACAGAGCATTCTGATGTACCTCCAAGGCAGACGCAAGGAAAAATACATCAATGGCCAAGCTCCACAACCCATGCCGGGTGATGCGATGTTTGACACCTGGTTTGCAGAAAACAACCAGGTCATGACTTGATTATGCAATTCAATGACTCTTGAGGTTGGTAAGGGGTATCTACTCGCACAAATAGCAAAGGAGATATGGGACGCTGCCAAACAGACTTACTCCTCAATAGATAATACAGTCACACTGTACCACCTAAAGAAACAGCTTCGGGAACTCAAGCAAGGTACAATGACTGTAACCCAAAACTATAGTGCCTTGATGGGAATTTGGCAACAATTGGATTGGTTTGAAATTTACTCATGGAAGTGTGTGGATAATGCTCAGTACTTTAGAAAACTTATTGAAACAGAAAGAACTTATGAGTTCTTATTGGGATAAAATGACACCTTTGATGATGTTGGATGCAGGATCATGGGTTTAAAACCATTGCCATCACTTTTTGAAAGCTTTAACATGGTGAAATGTGAAGAAAGCATAAAACAACTCACACAGATTCTAGTAGCACAAAATAAGGCCTTAGCACTGGTGATTAGGGATACAAATACAATAGAACTGAAAAGAAAAAAATGAAAAATGGTGTGATCACTGTGGTAAAAGGGGTCATGCTAGAGAGATTTACTAGAAATTACATGGGAAGCTACCAAATCTGAACAATAAATCAAGAAGAGAAAGGAAAAGCTATCATGCAGAAAAGAAGGAAGAAGAAGAAGAAAAGCTAAGCCCAAAAGAGGTACAATTGTTGAGGAAAATTCTGGACAAACAAATAAGCACTTCTAATATCAACTTAGTAAAATGAGGTAACTCTATAATTGCCCTAAATGCTATGGTGACTAGTGATGATGTATAGATTGTTGATTATAGAGTCTTAGATCATATGACTGGTAACAAATCCCTCTTTACAACTATCAAGCATTGTCATGAAAACCTAAAGGTTATGGTAGCAAATGGCATTAGTGGACGTGTCACGTGTGTGTGGTCTTGGAGTAGTTAAGTTATCTAAACACCTAATCATACATAATGTGTTATTTGTACCTGAACTTCCCTGTAACCTCATTTCAGTAAGCAAACTAACCAAAAATCAGGTCTATCAAGTCCTTTTTTATGACTTTGGCTGCATTTTTCAGGATCTAGCCTCGGGGAGGATGATTAGCAAAGCTAAAGAGTGGGATGGACTATACTATTTCAATATGCATAATAACTTATTTTGGGACCATAAGTTAGGCCACCCTCACTTTAACTATATGAAGCATTTGTATCCATATCTATTCAATAAAGAAAACAATTTTTCTGTCAGCTATGATACTTGTCAGTTAGTTAAGCAAACATGAAGCACTTATTCAAAACAATCTTACAAGCCCACCGCTCCTTTTACACTCATCCATAGCGATATTTGAGGTCCAGCCACAACAAAAACTCTCTCTAATACCGTTGGTTTGTTATGTTTATTGACGATTATACTCGAATGACGTGGGTCTTCCTACTTAAAGAAAAATATGAAGTATTTGAGACTTTCAAAAAACAATTTTGTGTTTATAAAAACTCAGTTTCAAACTTCTATCAAAGTTTAGAGAAGTGATAATACCAAGGAATACCTAAGCAAGTTTTTTAAGAAATTTCTTAAACAACAAGGCATCCATCATCAAACTTATTGTATTTATACTTTCCAACAAAATGGGATAGCCAAAAGAAAGAATAGACACTTGTTGGAAGTAACCAGAGCCATTATGTTAGAAAAGAACGTTCCTAACTTGTTTTGGGGAGATGTAATGTTGACCTTAGCGTATCTCATAAATAGAATACCCTCTAACGTCCTTAACTATAAATCTCTGGTTCAACAATGACTAGAAAGCTACCCTAACTACTCTCCACTCATAAATCAACTACCTCCCAAAATCTTTGACTGTGTTGTTTTTGTGTACAGAAATAATGAAAAATTGGACTCAAGAGCTAAAAATGCGTTTTTCTAGGTTATTCCCCGATACAGAAAGGGTATAAATGCTACTCCCCAATCACCAAAACAATTCACATAACTAAAAATATAGTTTTCTATGAGGAAGATGCCTACTACCATAAATTACCCATTCAGGGGGAGAACTATGGAGCTACAGAATGGCTAATTCAGGAACTTGAACCTACTATCTTACCCAAAACAGTACCAGAACTACCTAACAGACCTGACACACGGGCATACAGACCTAAAACAGCACTAGAACAACCAGAAAGACCTGAATCACCATCACATAGACCTAAAACCACACTTAAATAGCCAAACAGGCCCAAAACCACTACCATACAAACTTGCAATAATACCTAGTATATTAAACAGTTTCGAGCACTCACCCCAAACAAATCAAGAACACACGAACAGCCTCAATAGTAATCATGGCATAGAAGAAGAACCTGAAAGAGATGTTCCCACTACAAGGTATGGCCATGAGTCTAACATACGGTTAGATCTTGAAGAAGTGGGATGGCCTATTGCTCTAAGGAAAGGTGTAAGAGCTTGCACCCAATACCCCATCCAAAGGTTTGTCTCTTATGGGAACTTATCTACTTGAATGAAAAACTTTGTTGCTAACAGTGCATAGGTAAAGATACCAGAAACCTTCCAATAAGCTATAACCAACCCAAATTAGAAGAAAGCTGTGGAAGAAGAACCACGAGCTCTCAAGGAAAACCAAACATGGGACATCACCCCATTACCACTAGGGAAAAAAGTGGTAGGATGTAAGTGGGTGTTCACACTAAAATTCAACCTAGATGACAGTTTGAATAAATATAAGGCAAGACTTGTTGCAAAGGGCTACACTTAGACCTACGGGATCCACTACCAAGAAACTTTTTCTCTAGTGGCCAAATTCAACTCAATTAAAATCTTACTCTCTGTGCCAGCTAATCTAGATTGGCCCTTGTATCAACTAGATGTGAAGAACATCTTCCTAAATAAAGACCTAGAAGAGGAGTTATACATGGAAGTCCCTTAAGGGTACGGAAACCTAAAAATACCACCAAAGTATGCAAACTCAGAAAATCCTTATATGGGCTAAAGCAATCTCCAATGGCTTGGTTTGACAGATTTGCAAGGTGCTAAAGAGGATTGGATACTCACAGGGCCAGGTAGATCACACCTTGTTTATGAGACACAGAACTAAAGGAGTCGCTATCCTAATTGTCTATGTGGACGACATTGTGATCACCGGAAATGATGAGGATCAATAGAATCCCTAAAGAAAGCACTAGCAACTGAATTCCAAGTAAAAGATCTTGGTCAGATGAGATACTTCTTAGGCATAAAGGTGGCAAGAACTAAGAAAGGAATTAATGTGTCCCAACGAAAATACACATTGGACCTCCTCTACAAGACAAGAATGCTTGGAGCTGCACCAAGCGAAATACCTATGGATGCTTCATGTAATTTAGAAGTCAAACCAGGTGCCACCCCAGTTGACTTTGAGAAATATAGAAGACTAGTAGGGAAACTAATCTACTTGACACACAAACATCCTGACATCAGCTACACAATAGGAGTAGTTAGTCAGTTCATGCACCAACCACAAGAAGAATATATAGCGGCAGTACTCATAATCCTAAGTTACCTAAAACCCAACCCAGGAAAGGGCATTTTCTTCAAGAAAAATAGAAGAAGGGATATAGAGATTTACATAGATGTAGATCATGACAGATCCCTAGAAAACAGGAGGTTAACCACAGGATACTGTACACATGTGTGGGGAAATTTGGTAACATGGAGAAGCAAGAAACAACTAGTGGTGTCAAGAATTACTGCAAAATCAAAACTCAAAGTAGTAGCTCTTGGTGTTTGTGAAGGGATATGGATCACAAGACTCTTAAAAGAACTCAGAATCACTTATGAAGGCCCACTCTACTTGTAGTGTGCGACAATAAAGCTAGCATTGAAATGACTAAAAACCCCATCTTCCATGACAGAACTAAACATGTGGAGATTGACAGACATTTCATCAAAGAAAAACTAGAGGAAGGCATCATCAACTTGTCCTACATTAGATCATCTAATCAAATTACGGATATAATGACAAAACCATTAGCAATAATCCAGTTTGAAGGTCTTCGAAGCAAGCTGGGAATGTTAGATATTTATTCTCCAGCCTTAAGGGGAGTGTTAGAATCAAAGACCTATCTACTAGTCGTTGCAATCATATCCCTATATCTTCTACCCTTTCCTTTCCTAGTACCTAGAATCTCGGTCAATAAGTGTGGCAAATCATATGTAATCAATCATATTTAATGGGATCAGATTTCTAGCTATCCTGCAAAAGGAAATCTAATTCCTATATATGTACACTTCTATATTCAGAAATACACACAGAATTCAAAAATACATTTCCCTTTTTCAATACTTCTTAGAGGGTGTTTGGATAAAAACAAAACTATGATTTTAAAAATAATTTTACAATATACAAAGTAAATATGTAAAAAAGTTTATTTCAATTTGCCAAAAAGTGTTTTTAAAAAGTACTTCCAAACACCTCTTTAATTATGTTAAATCTCATAGTTTTTTAAGATGAACCCTACGATATTTCGTTGTTAATTAATTTGAACTCATATATCATGATAAACCGCCAAAAATTTTCCTCATTTGACTTGTAACTTATGGAATTGGCCCCACCCCCCGTTCTAAAGAGTTAAGCTAAATTTTAAGAGGTTTTAAATTATGTTCCACCTTCCACGCATCGGTGTCTTCATGTAATTTTGTGAATTTTTTAATGAGTTATTTTGCAACATATTTAATCAGTGTATTGAAATCCGGATTGGACCGGCTAGTTCAGATCGGAAACTGACGAATCGGCCTCGTAACCAATCCCATTGAGCATTAAAACGGAAGTGAACTGACTCGGTGTGACCCAGATCATCTTGGGACAAACCGATAATGACCCGGGTAACCCACTCGATTTGGTGGGTTATCCTAGTTCCCTTTTTTTTTAAAAAAAAATATTTTGATGATTTTTTTTTAAAAGCCGTTGATATTTAACTATAGGGAGGAATATTTTTTTTTATCATACTTTGATATTTTGTTGAGATGAATATTTAGTGATTTTGGTAGTATCTTGGTTGCCTTTTTTTTTTGAAAAAAAGTTTATTTTGATGACTTTTTTTTAAAAACTGTTGATAATTAGTACTTAGTGATTGAATAATTATGTTCATATATCTATTTTGATATTTTGTTGGGATGAAAATTTAGTGATTTAGTAGTATGATATTATAAGAAATTGTAAATATGTGATTATTTTACTAGCACTTCAAGATATTATATTAATATCTAGTTCTTAGTAAAAATTTAAATTATTTTTTATTTTCTTTATTTCTTACCAGTTTGACATCTGACCCGTTGACCTTTGACCTATTTTCTTGACCGGTTCAATTACTGGTCCGGTTTTCAATACTTTGTATTTAATATATTCATTGTATTTATTAATACAAATAGGATGGTCTAGAAGTAGCTGGCAAAAAAAGAATATGGTCTGAAAATGATGTATATCGACTATCATATTCAAAACGACGCCGTAGAGACCAGCGTGCAGCGTCGGCATTTTGTAAAACGAATATCGCCGTCGGAGCAGGAGCGGGTGATCTTTGAAAACTGAAAAGAAACCGCCACGCCACACTTTCGATGCTTCCCGGCTTCTTTTCCCTTTCCAGTTTTACTTTGCTGTACTGCGTTTCAGTTCACGCAATCGTTTCTTAAAGAAGAGGGGAAACAAAGAAAAGCAGAGTTCCATCGTTCTCTCTGTTAAGATTGTCTCGAGCGTTCTCAGTTTCAGCTTCTCCACCCCGTCAGCGATCCATGTAAGTTTATGTCAATCCCCTAATTTGACATTTGGGTATTATTCAGATTTCAGTTGCTCTGTAACACGTTTGATACTTCTCACTGTGATGTCATAGGCTATTGATGGTCGTTAATATTGCTTCCCCACCCCGAACTGTATGTATAACAAGGCTTACGGGGTCGCACCCTAGTGGATTCTTGTCATGGGATTCGAAATCTCTAGGGAACGGAAGAATGTAACTTATGTGATTATTCTGAAAACTTTGGTTATGCTAATTTGACACGCACTTTCCCCATAGCTATTTTTAATTCGAGATCACCGGGAAAGAACGAATTTTTTTTTAAGTGAAATATAACCAGTTCAGAGACTTACAAAAATCTTGTCAATCTTTATAGTGGGAGAGATTCTGGTTCATTCTTCTGATGAAAATACTAATGTGTTTTTGTTCGTGGTCCATTGGATTATCAGTATGGCAGCTGCTTTTTCTTACCATTCCGTGGGGCTTCATGGTTTGGGCTCCGATGCTTCTAGCTTTTCCACAGGATTAGGGAATCTCTCTGTGAGATTCCTCTCAAGGCATTTGGAAGGCAAAACTGCACTTTTCCGAAAGGAGTTCCATACATCTCTCCAGCATAAGCTGCACCTTAATCATGGATCAATATCCTATTCTTCTACTGCGGATTCTACATCAGTTAACGATGTTCTTAATATTTGTCAGGACTCATCAAGTGAGTGATAGTTTTCCAGATGATTCGTGGTATCTGTGTGTTGCACTACAAATGTTGTTCTGTTTGCTCGATATCTGATAACTTATGCATATACTTCCGCTGTAAATTATGTGTCAATAGCCCAATTCTGTCATAATTTTTAATTACTCATTCTGATTGAGAAAGAGGGCTTTAATGCTTTTGCTTTATCTTCTTATTGGCGGGTATTCTAAACTTGTTTTTAGCTGAGTCTGCTTTGATATTGATTCGGCATGGCGAATCTCTGTGGAATGAGAAGAACTTGTTTACCGGATGCGTTGACGTGCCTTTGACCAAGAGAGGTATAGAAGAAGCAATTGAAGCTGGTAAGAGGATTAGCTATATACCAGTAGATGTAATTTTTACATCTGCTCTGATTCGAGCGCAAATGACTGCTATGCTTGCGATGACTCAGCACCGCCACAAGAAGGTATGTGGCTTGCGCTCTCTAAAAAACATTATTGAAATTTACCAGTTACACATTTCAAGAATATGCTTAATGAAAATGGGTGTTAGCTAAATTACAGCTTGATTGACAGCACTGCTCTAGATCATTCTCTGTCTTCCAAATGTGCAGATTTTCTTTTAAGAGGCTTTAAGTAAAAGAAGAAATGGCGTGTTTATGAAACATTATTTGGCATACATTCATGTCGTACGACTAAGATCAGAGTTTTCTAGGTCCTCGGTTTTTGGCATACTTCTAAACAAAACTTTCATCTGCACTGCAGATTAGAGGTGTCAAACTTCACTTTATATCCTCCTGAATTGAAGTAAAATTAAAAAGTGAACTCTCTTTTCTCTTGTTATTTTTTCTTTGAAAAGCTAGACTTTTTCCCCCCTCTTCAAAAGCCAAATGCGTGCTCTTCAGGTGCCCATTATCATCCATAATGAGAGTGAACAAGCAAAAACCTGGACGCAGGTTTTCAGTGAGAAAACCAAGAAGCAGTCTATTCCAGTTATAACAGCTTGGCAATTGAACGAAAGAATGTAAGGACTATGAAAAGTCTTGCCCTATTTATTGTTTAATGTAAATGTCAAATAAATTTGATGGAACAACCCTTCTTTCTTCTACAGGTATGGGGAGCTACAGGGTCTAAATAAGCAGGAGACTGCAGAAAGATACGGCAAGGAGAAAGTGCATGGGTGGCGTCGTAGTTATGATATCCCCCCTCCCAATGGTGAGAGCCTAGAAATGTGTTCCCTGAGAGCCGTTGCCTACTTTAAGGATCATGTGCGTACATTGTTTTTCCCCTAACATTAAACATGAGATTTTTTTTTTTTTTGGTTACTTTATCTCTTGGAATTATATTGCCATGGAAGTTGATGCTAAGAAGCATGCATTGTAGATTGAACCACAACTTAAAGCTGGAAAGCATGTGATGGTTGCTGCACATGGGAATTCTCTAAGATCCATTATAATGTATCTTGACCGATTAACATCACAGGAGGTGCTAAGCTAAGTTCTCTCACGTCCCTCGTTATTTCTTGTTAATAAAGATAGGGCCAATATTAATCTAACCTTTGTGGAGAAACAGGTCATTAACTTGGAATTGTCGACTGGGTTACCATTGCTTTACATATATAAAGAGGGAAAATTTATCTGTAGAGGAAGTCCTGTGGGGCCTACAGAGGCAGGTGTTTATGCATATACTAAGGTACGATCAATTAGCCTGGTGTTAACTTGATTTTTAGATGAATTGACAGTAATTGCTTGTAACTTCGTGAAGAAGTGATGCTCTGTTTGGGCTGCAGACCTCATCTTTGCAAGTGGTCATGAAAGTATGAATATCGGTTTGCCGTAGCCTTCGTCCTGTATGTTTATGGGCATATTGCCTTTTTCTCATTTTTTCAGCTATAGGAACTGAAGTTGAATCTATAACAAAATGGGAAAGAAAGGAGGGGGGAGGGGGGGGGGGAGAAAAAGAAACCTTACTACTTGCTAGGCTTAACCTCGTATAGTTCATGATAGTGCTGTTTTGGTAGAAACGGGGACCGTCACCATTAAATTGGGCAGTTGTCAATCCAAAGTTGCAAATCAAGTTTGCAAAAAGGCTTAATGGAAACTATATTATCCCCTAGGTTTTAATAAATACTAAGCATGATTCAGCCAGTCTGAAGACATCAATTGTCCTGTAATTCCATTTTATGAAGGGAGATACCCTCTTTTGCTCACTCTGATTGAATTGTCTTAATGATATTCCCCCTCAGACTTCGGCTTTGTTCATCTCACTGAGCCTATTTGATAATCCCAATGCTATATGTTTCCAATGGTGCTTGCAGACCTTAGCTGATTACAGACAACACTTGGATGAGATGGCACATTGAAGTTATTGATCCCTCTCACTTTTTCGGGTTAAAGGTGCGACAATACTCCTAGAAAATTCATTTTTTGTTGCCATAATAGTTTGTTATTCAACAGAGCCGATACACAATATAGACTTCGATAGATAAGCAGAGTTGTGACCATCTTTCTCACACATATTTGCAGGTATAACCTTTAGTTATGTGTGATGGATATCTTTATAGTCAGCCTGATATTGACATTCCATAGAATGAGTTTTCCAAGTGTACAATATCATAACCCGTTGAATATTCTCAGAAAAAATTGATCGAGCTATCGTGACTCTGGTGGTGAACAACATATAGGACTCACCAGACTGTAATATTGCAGTAAATTCCTAAAGCGCTTTGGGGCGGAAAGATAGAGAATCAGATTGTGACTTGTGTTATGTTTACTAATTGCTAAAGCAGCAATAGAATGTGGTTTAGTAGTAGCGGAAGTAAACAAGAGCTGTGACTCTTTCACAGGAATATGATTCTCATATTGGGAGAATTTCTTTATTTTTTTTTCCCCCCAATCAAAATGCTTAATCCAATTTATACTATACTTCATTGAGATGTTTCAACAACGGTTGTTCATTTGTTTCTTCTAATGACAAATCAGCTGTTTAAACCTTCAATTTCGTTACTTTGATATAGAATAGTTGGTTGCTTTAATTTAGATTATTGGTGTTTCTGCATTTTTAACAACTACCGTATGGTGGTACGATTGTAATCGTAATTGCCTAACATTAAAATCCCCTGCTTACGAGATACCACCTCTGGTCCTATCATATTTAATTTTTATTTTGATTCTAAATATAAGATCTTAATTCACTTTATCTCTCATATTTATGTATTTTGTTTAAGATGGTGTGTTAGCCAGTATATTTGATTAATAAGGATATTTTAAGAAAGATAACACTTATTTATTACAAATAACTAATTTAACTTATTTTATTAATATACTCAAATTAGTCAATTAGTTCTTATATTTAGGATTGGAGGTACTACTTGGTTTTGAAATGTGCTTGTGACCCCCCGGGGCGGGGGCTTTGGACAATGAAAGATGCTTGTTAATTATTTCATACCTTTTTTGGACAATGAAGGATACTTGTTAATTACTTATGACGTCTGATATTTTCAACTTAACTGGACCTCTTATATTACTACTTCCGGTCTTTAATATAAGACCCTATTTGACTTTTTGTTTGATTCTAATTATAAGACCCAATTCATTTTGTTCTCATATTTATGTATTTTTTCCAAGATAATCCTTCTAACAATGATAGTTCTAGCCAATACACTTAATTAGCAAGGATATTTTAGGAATGACAACACTTATTTATTACAAATAACTAACTTAACTTACTTCCTTAATCTCCTCAAATAAGTCAACTGGGTCTTATAATTAGGACCGGAGGTAGTATTTATTTGTTTAGTGATGGAAAACTATATTCCACCTGTTGAATTATCCACTAGACTATTGGCCACATATTTTTTCGTGGATTCCAAGTTGAGTTCCATTATTTCTGATTCTTAAACAGTATGTCTTTATATATAATATTTTGTGTGAATATATTGACAATAATCAAAATGACAGACAATCACTTTCATAAAATCATGTGGGTAGTATTAGATAAAATTAAATTTGGGTTGCTTAATTATATTGAATTTAAGTTTAATTTCATTTAAATTTAAGTTTTTTTTTCATTTTTTTAATTTATTAGTTGTATTTTGCTTCAGCTCAATAACGATATTTATTTACTAGTCAAACATTATCGAATTAATCAATACGAATGTGGATAATGAAAAGAACTAATGTTTCTGAGAATTAAATCATACTTTACCTCATACCAATTAAAACCGGTAAGTTAAGGAGTTGAACCGATTTCTTTTAATTTTTGAGAATTTTAATCCATATTTCTAAACTAACAGTTTATATACACGCTTAATAAGCATTGGAAAATGAAGAAAATTGAATAAATAAGCCAGAAATATGTATAAATGTATGTATTCTATTTCTTTTTTTTTAATTATCATATATTATTTTGATTTGGGGGTTTACATTTGTATTCATCAATATATTTCAAGCATATCCTCGTATCTTTAATATAAGATTTATTCAACTGATTTGATTACATTAAAAAAGTTAGGTAATTTAATTAATTATGATAAATATGACATGTTTTTTTTTCTAAAACATCATAATCATCTTTCTTAATATCCTCTCTCATTCTCCTGCTTGATTATGGTTGAGGGAGTATCAATAGGAATAATTTTTTTAAAAAATAAATAAATATGAAAAATAGGTTTTATATTTAGGATGAAAATTAACTCAATAATTAGATCTTATATTAAATACTAGAGGAGTATTGTTTAACATATACCAATTTATTTATAGCTAGTTTGATCACAGTTTTGATTACAACCCAGCCATCGAATCATGAACCAGTGCCTTAACCAAATATTTGAAGCGTTTGATCAAATCATGGTTGTAAAAGTTTCACAGGAGAGGAATTTTGTCTCAACTCTTGTAAAAATATATTTTAAAAGTACTTTTAGTCCCAGCCAAACACCTCCTTAATAATCAGTCTGATTTTCTTAGCATAGAAAAGAACAGGAAAACATTTTACTATATTTTAAAAAATTAAAGAAAGTCCAAAAAAAATTAAAGAAAAAATGAAACAAAAAGAGCTAAAACATAAATGAAATTAGTAAATTAAAATAAAATAACATAGTTACCAAGATTAATATATATGTGTATAAAGCTATTATGTCGCATTGTGTTTTCCGAAGGTAAGCCTTTTTTTGAATGAACTAAGGCAAAAATTTTAATATTCTCACTTTCTTTACGTCCTCCCGTTTTCGTTTAATTTTATATCATATATAACTGACCCAAAAAAAAAAGGAAAAATGCCAGAAAAATGCACCTCCAACTCCAAAAGCCCAAAAACGTCCGCCGAATTTCAGTAATCCCGTTTTGGTACCAGCAGACCATTCTGGGATTATTTTCTTAGACAAAAAGACCAAACCGCCCTCACCCATTACAAAGCGTGGGCACCACATGGGCACCACAATAAACCGCACACCGAAGGAAGATAGGCGGGAAGGAAAGGAGAGAAACGTGCGTGTTCCAGCAGGTCGAAGGTGACGAAAACGTGGTGGTTCGAAAGGGTAAGTGTTTTTCTGGAATCATATGACTGTTTCATCCTCCATGCATGACTGTTGCGGTCTGTTTTCTTCATTTTGGTGGTCCTGCGTTCTGTATGTGGCGTTGAGGGTTCAGAGTAGGTAAGGGGCGGCATTACGTAAGGCATACGTTCTTCATATTGGGGTGTTGGTTTTTCCTTTTTTAGGTGTGAGAATGGTCATCAATCTGAACAAATGAGTTGATTAATGTTAGATAAGGTTAGGGTTCTGGCCAAGTTAGTTTTGTCAGCTTAAGAGGGAGACGATGCTGTAGCAATCGTAAGTTGATTCATCTGGAGGTATTGGTTGTTGTTTTTAACTTGTGGGAATGGAACGTATGAGTCGGGTAGTGAGTGATAGAGTTAGCTTAGTCTGGGACGGTGTTTATAATGATCTGTTTTTGGGGATAGCAGATGGTAGCTGAGGGAAATTGGAAGAAGCGCTGCGATGATCACGTATATAAGTAGGCTGAATATCCATAGTAATGAGGTTGTGAAGGGTGTTGTTAATAGTTAAAGTGGAGTTGTGAAACGATATATTGAAGTTGTTAACTTTGAAAGTAGCTGTGTTGGGTTTATGAAATATCCTTTTTACAGAGATGACATTGTGATGAAATATTTTCCTTGTTTGTTGCAGGGTATAATGCAGAATGAGTTGCAATATTGGGTCAACATATTCAAAGACACTTGCGTTGATTTTTCATCTTGGTGGAAACTTTGTTAATAATGTTGAAGGTGAAATGAGATACAATGGTGGGAGTGTGAGAGTTAGAACGATAAAACAGGGGATAAGATACGAAGAGTTGAGGTTAATGATATTGGAATGGTTTGATATAGATGTTAATATTTGTGACATGAAATATACAGTGAGCCTCGATGATAAGGCATTAGTAGATTTGGTTGATGATAGTGAAGTTGATAATCTTTTTCAGTATAATGACACTAGTGCACATGTGTATCTAGCATTGAAGGAGAGTACACCGGAAGTAATGGATGATCCACAAATGTGAGACTTGTTTTTTTATGGTTATTTTAGTTGTTATTTGTTATATTGTTGTTGTGAATTTGCTAACAAAAGTTGTAATTATGCATGCAGCATTGACAACTACTTGGGATTGTCACAACAAATGTGTTTTTTGTCAAGTAGGGAGAATAATATGGACGGAACAGTTTGTGATGAAAATGGGGGTGACTGTGTAAGAGAAGGCGGTGGGGGATGTCATGTGAGGCTAGTAAGTACAGTAGAGATTGCACCAACACCAATGCCCGAGATGAATGCTGTGAAGTGGAAGGAATTGTTGTTAGGAAAGAAGCAAACTTTTGCAAATGCCACAGAATTCAGAAAGGCAGTATATAAGTTTAGTATTGCAGAAAACTTCGAGTACAAATATGTAAAAATTGTGAGGAATGTGTGCATGTGAAATGCAAAGTTGAAGGTTGTCCTTGGCGGATAATAGCAAGAGTAGCTGCGAAGAGAAGTCCTTTCCTCGTTGTAACTCGACTGAGTAATGAACATGTGCATAATGCCCAAGAGATGATGCAAGTTACACATGGTGGAAGAGCAGCCTTGACATCATCAATTATCATTGAGGAGGTAAGGGATCACACTGAAAAGCGTCCAAATGAAATAAGGAGGACCTTGGCAAGGGATTATGGTGTGAAGTTGACATATAAGCAAGCATATAGGGCTAAGGAAAAAGCATTAGAGGAAATACAAGGGAGGCCTGAACAGTCATACATGTTGATACCATGGATATGTCAACGATTGAAGGAAACCGATGAGAAGACGGTAGCTGAATGGGTAGCAACTGTTAACAATATATTTGAGCGTGTTTTCATAGCATATGGTTGTTGCATAGAGGGTTTTTTGTCTGGGGCAAGACATATACTGTACATAGATGGAACACATTTGAGTGGACCATATAGGGGAACACTGCTATCAGCCTCAGCATATGACGCGGACAATGAATTGTTACCATTCGCGTATGCTATTGTGAAAGGAGAGACTTATGAGGAGTGGGCATGGTTCTTAAACATGATAAAACAGATAGTTGGTGCAATCCAATTAATTATTGTGTCAGATCGTCACAATGCAATAATAGGAGCTGTTGGAGCAATATTTGGAGGTGACCGTCATGCATACTGTTATAGACACGTGAAGGAAAATTTCAGCTCTGAAATGAATAAATTATACAGAGGTAGGAGGAGAACTAGTGGTATTAGTAAGGAAGTTGGATTAAAGTTGCTTGATGACATTGCATATGCAAGGGTTAACGTTGAGTTTGATAAGGCAATGACAAGGATGGGAAATTTCAGTCCTCAGTTACTTCAGTGGCTTAACAATCATGGTGATATTCATAAGTGGGCAATGAGCAAGTTTGCATATAAACGGTGGGATAACATAACAACGAACATTGCTGAGTCATTCAATGCTTGGATTGTAAAGGAAAGGCAGCATAATGTTGCCCAACTTATTCATGAACATCGTGAGAAGGTTGCAAGGAAGATGTTCGCAGCAAGTGTGGCAATGAGGAACTGGAGAAATGGTGTGGGTCCAAACATTGATGGAAAAGTGATGGAAAATGTGGCTAGATCGATTCATATGCATGGTGAACCTTATGGAGGTGGTAGGGTCTGTGTACATACTTCGCGTGGAGCCTTATATGTCAATGTTCAGTCACATGAATGCACTTGTGCTGCATGGCAAATGACAGGGATTCCGTGTCCACACGCTTGTGCTGCAATAAGGGTGGTTCATGCAAATGTGTATGATTTTGTGGAGGACTGTTATAAAATAACATCCCAAGAGAAGATTTATGGGAACACCATGATTCCAGTAGTGACAATTGACAGGCCTAATCCTAATGATTATATGCTGCAAAATATGGGAAACCAAGTGTGGCTATACCCACCTACAACTAGTAGACCTTCGGGAAGGCCAAGAATTAGGAGGCGGGAATCCCAATTCCAAAACAGGAAGATTTACCACTGTGGACAGTGTCATGAACCTGGGCATAGTAAAAGAACATGCAGAAATCCAAACCCAAGTTAAAATTGGTAGTCCACGTGTGGGTTTATTTTGTAAAGGTTATTTTTTGTTGTGGCTTGTAAATATTTTGCAACTCTTCATATTTTTTGGATGAAGGGTTGTGTCATGTGGGAAGTCGACATCGTAAGTCACACATAGTCAGTGAAATGTGTATTTTGATGTCAGTGACAAGAAAACATTAAGTGGGGATGAAATATTAATGTTAGCCTGTCACTGATTGTAAGTACTGTCAGGAAGGATCTGGTTATAGGAAAATACCTATATTGAAGTTGTTATTTCCTTTAACTGTGTTGTTAACAATGACAGAAGTTGCAAGACGAGTCCCCTTATTATTCATGTTTGATATTGTTGCCTTATATTTTATGTTTTTAAGTATGATCATCGTATATGAACTTCATTTGAACTGAGTTAAAAATATGGGTATTACTAATCATTTTGTTTTATGACAGTTGTTAAACTTTTACTCGAGTTGTTGAAACATTATTTAGTGGTTGTTATATGGTTTACTGAAGTTGTAATATGGTGGGTTTAGTCATTATTGGAAATGCTGTTGGGAACGCATATTGAAGTGGGTTTAGTCTGTAAACACGTTTCTAAAGAGGGCGTAAGCACGCCTGTATACCAGGTGGTAACAGGTATACCTGCGTTGTGATAACCTTATACTGACGTTGTTAAAAGGTTAACCGAAGTTGTGAAAAGGGTTTTTTCCCCCATCTTGAGGAAGCTGTTGTGAATACCGATACTAAAGTTGTAAAATTTTAAAATAATGTTGTTAAGGCATACACTGGAGTTGTGAAATTTCTCCCCGATCTTCAACACATTTCCAACGAGGGTGTGGGCGTGCAAGAGACCCGTTAGCTTACGGGTATACTTGAGTTGTGTAAAACCTATACTTAAGTTGTTAAACGCTTCACCGAAGTTGTAAAAGGGGGTATTTGTTTCCATCTTCAGAAAGCTGTTGTGAAAACCTATACTAAAGTTGTAAAATCGTATAATAATGTTGCTAATGCATACACTGGAGTTGTAAAAATTCTCCCCGATCTTCAACACGTTTCCAACAAGGGTGTGGGTGTGCAAGGGACCCGTTAGCTTACGGGTATACTTGAGTTGTGAAAAACCTATACTTAAGTTGTTAAACGCTTCACCGAAGTTGTAAAAGGGGGTATTTGTTTCCATCTTCAGAAAGCTGTTGTGAAAACCTATACTGAAGTTGTAAAATCGTATAATAATGTTGTTAATGCATACACTGGAGTTGTAAAATTTCTCCCCGATCCTCAACACGTTTCCAACGAGGGTGTGGGTGTGCAAGGGACCCGTTAGCTTACGGGTATACTTGAGTTGTGAAAAACCTATACTTAAGTTGTTAAACGCTTCACCGAAGTTGTAAAAGGGGGTATTTGTTTCCATCTTCAGAAAGCTGTTGTGAAAACCTATACTAAAGTTGTAAAATCGTATAATAATGTTGCTAATGCATACACTGGAGTTGTAAAATTTCTCCCCGATCTTCAACACGTTTCCAACGAGGATGTGGGTGTGCAAGGGACCCGTTAGCTTACGGGTATACTTGAGTTGTGAAAAACCTATACTTAAGTTGTTAAACGCTTCACCGAAGTTGTAAAAGGGGGTATTTGTTTCCATCTTCAGAAAGCTGTTGTGAAAACCTATACTGAAGTTGTAAAATAGTATAATAATGTTGTTAATGCACACCAAGCAATGTTCCCACATCGTTTGCCTCAACTTCTTCTGTCCTCCCCCTTAATCGGAACTGATGTGTTGCTGGATCGTACGATTGAATGAAAGCTACAATTAACTCACGTGGGAGTTTGTCAATTTCCACATCCAACAACTTAGAGAATCCTATGTTCTCTATCCTTTGTCTTAAACTTTCATCACTCTTAACAAATTCCGCCAGTGACATGAATTGACGAACAGAGCAACGGGTGAACATTTTCCATACTCTCTTACTCTTCTTCTTCTCCGGCCTCATTTGTTTGGCCCTTTCACTATATATTTTCTTCTCCTTAATAGAGAGCCTTGCCCATGCCTCTTTCGCCTTGTTAGTTCTATCTACTACACCCTTGAATTTTTCCCTTGAGCAAATTCCTCTCTAAATAAGACATACCCATTCCTTGGCCCTTTTGAAGTTGATGTCTCTCCCTCCAACACCATTTTTTCTGCACATTACACATTAATACAAGCATGTCAGAAAACAATTAGGAACTTCTGATTAACAACATCTATATAGTTATTTATAACTTCGGTATGGCTATTCACAACAGCATTTTGAAGAAAACAAACCCCTTTTCCTGACTTCGGTTAGAACTTAACACCTCCAGTGTAGGGATTAACAACATCTATATAAGTATTTACAACTTCAGTATGACTATTCACAACAACATTTTGTTGCAAACACAGACCCCTTTTTTCGACTTTGGTTAGAACTTAACAGCTCCAGTGTAGGGATTAACGACATCTATATAAGTATTTACAACTTCATTATGGCTATTCACAACAGCATTTTCAAGAAAACACAACCCCTTTTTCCAACTTCGGAGTTACTATTTTACAACTCCGGTGTAGGTATTAACAACATATATATAGATGTTTACAACTTCAGTATGGCTATTCACAACAGTATTTTCAAGCAAACAGAGACCCCTTTTTCCAACTTCGGTTACAACTTTACAACTCCAGTGTAGGGATTAACGACATCTATATACATATTTACAACTTAAGTATGACTATTCACAACAACATTTTGAAGAAAACAAACCCCCTTTTTCCGACTTCGGTTAGAACTTAACACCTCCAGTGTAGGGATTAACAACATCTATATAAGTATTTACAACTTCAGTATGGCTATTCACAGCAGCATTTTGAAGAAAACACAGACCCCTTTTTCCAACTTCGGGGTTACTAGTTTACAACTTCGGTGTAGGTATTAACAACATCTATATACATGTTTACAGCTTTAGTATGACTATTCACAACAGTATTTTCAACAAAACACAGACCCCTTTTCCCAACTTCGGTTACAACTTTACAACCCTTGTGTACGGATTAACAACATCTATATATACTTTTACAACTTCAGTATGGCTATTCACAACAGCATTTCCAAGAAAACAAACCCTTTTCTCCAACTTCGGTTACCATTTTACAACTCCAGTGTAGGGATTAACAACATCTATATAAGTATTTACAACTTCAGTATGGCTATTCATAGCAGCATTTTGAAGAAAACACAGACCCCTTTTTCCAACTTCGGGGTTACTATTTTACAACTTCGGTGTAGGTATTAACAACATCTATATACATGTTTACAGCTTCAGTATGACTATTCACAACAGTATTTTCAACAAAACACAGACCCCTTTTTCCAACTTCGGTTACAACTTTACAACCCTTGTGTACGGCTTAACAACATCTACATATACTTTTACAACTTCAGTATGGCTATTCACAACAGCATTTTCAAGAAAACACAAACCCTTTTCTCCAACTTCGGTTACAATTTTACAACTCCAGTGTAGGGATTAACAACACATATATATTACATGACAGTGGGTACATTCACCTTTTTTTCAAATAATTATTTTAAGTTTGGCGCCCTCTACACCTTTATACACACTCCCCCACACCATCACTGTGATTCATACCTTAAATCAAACTATACAATTATACTAATATGCATTTAACTTAGGCTAATAGATGAAAGACAATTATTGTCCATAGAGATAACAGTGTCATCGATGTTAATTAAGCTGACAGGAATAGCTTGGTGGCTGGGCTGGAGGAGTGGGAAATGTGAATGAAAAGAACAAAAAGGTAGAGATAAAGTAGTGATGAAACAGTGAAATCATTAACAAGAAAAGAAAAGGTACGGGGCTGTGGGCTGTGTATGTGGTCCACACTCCTGAAAGTATATCAGTCATCATATGGTGAAATGCAAGCAATCTAGTGGGTCCTCCACTTTCTGCACATTCACTTTGTCATTTTCATCTCCAGAAACTGCCCACTCCCTCTCACACACATTCGATCGACATCTTAAAAGTAGTAGCAATATCAAATATATAACTTGAACAAACACAGAGAAGGAAGAAATGTTAACAAACTTACCTCTGTCTCACCGCAAATTCCTCCTTTTCTCTCTTCCTCACCTTCGATCGATTGCCGCAATGTAGCCGTTCCGTCGTTCTTTTCCTTTCTCTTCTTCGATGGTGACCACCAAACGCTCTTCCTTCGTCTCTTCTCTCTTCTTCGACGCCGGTAGTAGCTTCCTCCTCCGCTCTCTTCTCCTCTCTTCTTCGCTCCGTCGGCTGCAACAGGGGTCGAGAATGAGAGAGTCGAAAAACCGCCTCTGTTCCCACCTTTTGTTTAAAATAACACTGAGGGCGGTTTGGTCTTTTTGTCTAAGAAAATAATCCCAGAATGGTCTGCTGGTACCAAAACGGAATTACTGAAATTCGGCGGACGTTTTTGGGCTTTTGGAGTTGGAGGTGCATTTTTCTGGCATTTTCCCAAAAAAAAAATTAAAATTGGCACTTCATAACAATTGTTGTGGCGTCTAATTTTATATTTAATTTTGTCCCCTGGCCACATGAAAAAGCTCGTAGTTATACTAATATTTTAATTATATGTAGATAACTAGATACACACACACTGGCTCCGTTGCCCTTTTGATCCTTCTGAGCTTTGTAATGTCAAAACCTAAAATTATATACTACCTTCGATCCTTAATATAAGACCCTATTTGACTTTTTGTTTGGTCCTAATTATAAGACCCCAATCCATTTTGTCTCTCATATTTATGCATTTTTTCCCAAGATAATCCTTCTAACAATGATAGTTCTAGCCAATACACTTAATTAGCAAGGATATTTTAGGAATGACAACACTTATTTATTACAAATAACTAACTTAACTTACTTCCTTAATCTCCTCAAATAAATCAACTGGGTCTTATAATTAGGACCGGAGGTAGTATTAAAATATAAATATAAGGGGAAATTAATTTGAAGGTGCTTATAATCTACTTTCATTTTTTTTCCCCCAACAATCTACTTTCATTTTCGAATACTGTCCCTCTATATTTTTTCCCCCTTTTTATTGGGTCTTAGTTTTCTAGCCGTTAGATTCGTTAATCCTGAGGGTTAGTCGGTTGAATAACCATCAACATTGTTAATAATTTCCGTTGGCCACCTCTGAAACGTCACCTTCTCTTTCCCTCCCCCATAACCCTACCCTCTCCTTCGCTCATTCTCAGCACTTCTCTCGACCTGTAAACGACTCACCATTCCTCCCCTGCTCTCCATGACACCTTTCCTTCCCTTGCTCACAGGGTCACCGGAATCCTCTTCAGCCATCCCCACCGTCATGTTTCCTTCACCATCCTTCTCCGCCCCTGTCGGACAATCATGCAACAGAACAACATGAGAGGCAAAAAATAAAAACGATAGTCTAGAAACTTGGAAGAGTTCAGAGTGAGGAATACACTTGGAGAATGATGAAATGAAAACTAAAAAAGTGAAGGATGGGCTCCCCTGTTTTAGCACGAAAAAACAGAGGCATTTCTCGTATCTGATTAAAATGTTGTTTGTACCGTATGAAATTTTGTTACAGACTGGTTTTAGCTGCCTCGTATAATTCATTATCATTCTTTATTTTTAGGAGCATCCCAACAACCATTAATCCCGGCATCATGGTGACACCGTCATCACCATCCCCCGGTGCGGCGTTTCTTTCCTTTAAACCGGCGTTTCTGTCCAGTCTCAGTGGCCTTCGACTTGACCTTAAAGCACTTGGAATGTATTTCTTTGCATTATAGTATAATACACGAGGCGGCTCTCTCTAAGCTGGAGGGGCATGGGCGACGGAAAAAGGAGAGAGCTTACTTGGACATGGTGTTATGGCGGAAGGAGGAGATGTTTCCGTCATTGCTAGCGCAAATCATTGACGGTGTTAATGATTATTTAACAGCAGGACTAAGGGACCCAATGGTAGCAAGTTACGGATCCAGTAAAAAGAAAAATAAGTATAAGAACCTGATTCAAAGTAAAAGAAAATTTTAAGGACCTGCAAATTAATTTTTTCTAAATGTAATTGTCTTGGAGCAATATCTTCTTCTGACTCCTTTGAAAATTCAAAAATCATCTTTCCAATAAAATCAACCCTCGGAAACATATAAAAGATCGGAGGGGTTATGGTGTAAACTGTAAAGTGGTACTCAACGGTCTGACTCTCCTCGGTTCGCTGTCGTCCTGAAGTGTTCCGAAAGCTCAGGCGCCAAAATCTCATTCTTTCAAACACATCCCAATCAACCAGAAAAACCTTTCATTCTTGGCAAACTCATTTTAATTCAAGCAATTTTTACCCAAATGAACCACCAAGACGGCCTTCAACGCCGATGTCAATTCTCGTATCGGATCCTTGAATCCCAGAAAACATGAATGAATGTCTTCGTTTCCATCAGGACGTCCCATCTCCAATGCCAGTTCTGAAATGACGAAGGCTAATTCCGCCGCCCTCAGCCCCCCACACCCGGCTGACTCCTCCCTTGATAATTCTGTCAAGAATGACCGCAAGAAGAAGGTGAGGTTCTTCTTTCTCGTTGTTTCCTCTCCGACGATAATCTCTGTGTGATTTCTGATCGTCCTGTTTTCTTGGGATCAAGTCTATTCTTCCTAAGATATTCGGATCAAAGCGAAGCGGGAGAGGCTCCGATGACGACGAGCTCAAACCAGATGTAGATAGAATCGCTCAATTTCCCGGTATTACACCTCCCTTTCTTCTGGTTTTCCGATTTCGTTTTCTGGTTTTCCTTTCAATAACTCCTTTTGTTTATTTACAAAGATTTAGAGAAGGTGGTTGATTCGAAGAGAAAAGCTTTCGCAAATGTGTCCCCTGCGTCCCCTGTTATGAGAAAGAGTTTCTCAGGTATATGGCTTTTGACTATTCATGTCGCACTTTCTACATAATCCAAAACTTCAATTATTTATTGAAATTTTATTATTATAAAACGATTCCTGTTCATGATTATAATGTAATTAAATCAGATTCCAGGGGGTTTAGGTTAAATAAAGGGTGGGTCAACCCTAGATTCAGGATCCAACCGGTCTGGTACACTACCAGAGCCAAGTACCTATCAAGCAAGATGAAATCTCCCTTATGTCTTCCTGCATTATTATGGTAGCTTACCTAACAACAGTGACTTTTACAATGCTCTACATATAACTAAACAGAAGGCAAGAACACAGAGTGGGGAAAATAAGGCTGTTTCGTTTCATAATTGATATTGACCTTTAATCCCTTTCATCAAGTGGATGACATTCATATCAATTATTGACATTTTTAGGAGATCACTTTAAGAAAAACAAAAGCATCATGTTAACTAATTTCTCATTTCATGTCCAAAGGGGAGACGAGCCCTGCAATCGAAGGCCTAAATCTGTCCAACTTCGAGCAGCCTATGGCTCCTGTTACTGAAATTCAGTCTTTCAGGTAAGGAAAAAAAATGAAGCCGTCATATCATTTTTCTTGTTTTGAACGAATTTTCAAAATATGGAAATTACAGGATCTTTGTTGCTACTTGGAATGTGGGGGGAAAGACACCAAATCAAGGCCTCAATCTTGAAGATTTCTTACTGGTGGAGGGCTCTGCAGATATATATGTCTTGGGGTATGTATCTTCCATAGATTGCACTTGATTATGATTTACTAGTAGTTGATTCACAATGTGGTGTATTTTGTGATTGAACTATAAAGTGCAATGTTGGCCGACGTACTTGTGCATACATACAGGTTTCAGGAAATTGTTCCTCTGAGCGCAGGCAATGTGTTGGTAATTGAAGATAATGAACCAGCAGCGAAGTGGCTGAGTCTGATAAATCAATCACTAAATAAACCCAAAAATGTCTTCTCGGACAGTTCTTCTGATTCTGGAAATGCTTCCAAAACCTCAACACAGAACAACTCGAAGGACGCAAAGCCCCCAGGCAGTCTGAATTTCTTTCAGAAGTCTTCCCTGAAAGAACTGAGCAGAAACTACAGAGCAGATAGCAGCCTGCTCAAGACTTGCAACTGTTCTTTGGATTCACCTTCCAGAGAAAGACGAAGACTAAGAAAGCGTAATGACCTGTTGAGTAAAGTAGAACCTCCAATGTATCGTGATCCTTCCATGGATCAATTCCTCTCAATTGCAGAAATACCACCGCCTCCAAAAGAAACAAAATACTGCCTCATATCAAGTAAACAGATGGTTGGGATCTTTCTTTCCATATGGACTAGAAAGGACTTGGTCCCTCACATCGCCCATCTCAGAGTAGATTCAGTGGGCAGAGGAATCATGGGTTGCCTCGGAAACAAGGTATGACACATTAATTATCATTTGGGACTGATCATTTTGGAGCTAATCGCAGGTTACTTTTGCAGGGTTGTATATCAGTTAGCATGTCATTGCATCAAACAACTTTTTGTTTCGTTTGTAGTCATTTGGCTTCCGGGGAGAAAGAGGGTGACGAGCTGAGGAGGAATGCCGACGTGGCCGAGATCCTCAAAAGCACACAGTTCCCTAGGATTGGTAAGAATCCTTGTCGTCGAGCGCCGGAAAAGATAGTTGACCACGAGTGAGTTATGGGCCTCCCATTATTCTGTCCCTCCCTAATTGTACGTCTGCTCTTCATCTTCCCTATTAATCATTACAGCTACTTCTCGCAGTCGAATAATATGGCTAGGAGATTTGAACTATCGGATCTCTTTGAGTTACGATGAAACAAGATTCTTGCTGGAAGATAATGACTGGGACGCTTTGTTAGAGAAAGATCAGGTCTGTCTATATCCATCCAAAACTATTAATTAATGCATAAATAAACTGATGATATATGTAAACAGCTGAACACGGAGAGAGACGCAGGAAGAGTGTTTAATGGATTCGACGAGGGACGGATCATGTTTGCTCCCACTTACAAGTATTCACAGAATTCAGACTCATACGCTGGAGAAACTGTAAAGTCTAAGAAAAAAAGACGAACACCCGCCTGGTACTATGATCATTCTGCTCAGTCTCTTACTGATACATATTGACGCAAGGGTTGTTAATGTTAAATATGATCATGATGGTGGATCAGGTGTGATAGGATACTATGGCGTGGGAAGGGGATTGAACAACTATCTTACATAAGAGGGGAATCCAGATTTTCTGATCACAGGCCTGTGTGTGCGGTATTTGCTGTAGATGTGGAAGCAAGAAGCAGAAACAACGTGATGAACAGGTTCAGGAAGGGCTATTCCTATGCCTTCCCAAGACTAGAATACGACGACACCTGTGTAATTCCTCAGAGGCATAGTTTCTATGATTAGTTTCTTCTTCACCTCACTGGCTTGTCGTTCTTGTTAATTTTTTCCATTCCTCCCCAAAAGATCATACAAAATTTTACAAAGCCCATGATGTGTAATGTTGCAAGTAGAGAGGATATATCAGTGAGTGCAAATTTCATGTCCCAAGGCATTCTTGTTGACTTGATGTACGTTACCCTTACACATAATGTAAATACTAACAATACTACCGTTCATTCATGTCACGGTTTGAAGGAAGTGATATTGTTTGGATCATTAATGGCGTACGTATTCTGTCAGAATAACTTTATGTGTTTGGCACCTTAGGAAAGAAAGAGAGAAATGTGGATCACACCTCATAATGTAAATGCTGTTTCTCAGCCCATCTTTACTTGTCCAATTCTCCATACGCGTCTAAATATATTTACAAAGAATTCATTTTTAGGAGACCGAAACCAAGTTCGAATCTCGTGGTCTTGTCCAGATTCAGTCACGCTTGGACCATTCCTAGTACGAATTAGAGTAATAGTCAAATTCTGGGTCATCGTATTTGTTGTGTTTCTGTTTTTCTTGTCTCTTCTTCAGGCTTAGCTTGTCTTGAAATGAATAAATATAATAAAATGAGAGTGTAGGCTTGAAATGAAATGCAGGCTTCAAGCCTAGCTATCTGATAGTAAAGTTATTAGTCTCTGACCTAACACGCCTCAAACCTCTCACATTTTTCTCTAATCTGAAAGTTCTCCCATATCAGATGGCTTAAAGTTGAAGACAAATGTTTGAAGAAGCATATAATTAAGAAAGAAAATATAATGATAACTGGACATAGCTGAAGAGGCTTGCTCTTTTTATAAAGCAGGTTTAAATGATCTTGGATGTATCATGAAGACAGAATGGAAATGAAATCTCCAACTGCAACTTTTTCATTTTAAATAATTTTTTACATCAATAAGATTTATTGTCTGGAAAATAAATATAATTTTTAAAACCGCTTTCATCATTTTCAAATCATACTGAGATCATCCTTAAAACCAAAGCAACTTTTTCAATTATTAAAGCTAACCCACATTTTTTTTATTAAAAATACGATACTAAAAGCCAAGGCACATTTTATTTTAGTACGGTTACGTGAATTTCAAGCAGAGTACAAATAAAAAAACAACTTTTTCTAAGGTAAAGATACATCCAATACCTAATTTTATTTTTCAGGAATATTTAATATCTTAATCTTATTTTTTGGTATGTTCAATGTCCTACTATTATTTTTTTAGTTATATCTAATACCAAAATAAAATTAGGATGTTGTATGCACTTAAAAAATAAAATTTAGGTGCTCACTTTTATTATTATTATTTTTAATAATATGATTTGTACTCAACTTTGCATTTTTGGGGTTAGATCAAGTTTAAAAATCCTAGGATGAATTGAGGAAATCATTACACTGCCCCAAAGCAGATGAACACGAATCCGCCATTATGGAGTGGAGTGAGTGGTAGGTAAGATTGAGAAGCTTCTGCATATTCCTTGAGAACATTTGAGTAGTGTTGGTCGTGATCTGTGATCCAAAGCTTGAAGACCCCACAAAACTCAAAAAAGAAAACATCAGATTAGTCCCTTTCTAACTCCACTAACGCTATATTTGGCTCGATAGAGGGAAGGGGAGGGGAGAGATTTTAATCAAAGAAATGGGAGGGAAAGAAATGAGAGGGTAGCTACAAAGGGAAGGGGAGGGAGGAGGAAGGGAGGGGAGGGATTTTAATGATCTCCTGTTTAGATTGATTGGAGGGGAGGGGAGAGAGCAATTTTAATAATACCTTATTTTGTTCTAATAAAAAATTGACTATTTTAACCTCATAAAATTTAAATGAATTTTCTCACTTTTTTATTTTGTTAAGATATAACTATATATATAATACAATTCACCAATTTTGATTTACAAGACATAGTCACACACTTATAGAATATCAAGATAAAAAGTCACGAGTGATAGATTTCAATCAGAGAAAAGACCTTGAAGGTGAAAGAAAATACCAACAACCTCTTGGAATTAGAAGAAGAGAAAAAAAAAGTTTACAAATGCTCACTAATTTTGGAGACAATTATCTTAATAACCTCTTGTTAGATGCTCAAAAAAAACTCTCTTATATAGAAATGTTTACGACTGATTAGAGGTTAACAAATTAAAAGGGTATATAAGGAATTAAAATATTATCTCTCATCTCCCTTCCAAAAAACCCCACTTTTAGAGGGAAGGCTAGAAGGGAAGAGAAGGGGAGAAGAATCCCTCCCCTCTTTAAAAAACATCTTAACCAAATGAGGAAAGGGGATGGGCTCCCCTCCTCTCCTAAAAAATTACACCAGCCAAACGAGGGGAGGGGAGGAGCCTCTCCGCCCCTCCAAAAATCCCGTACCAAACATAGTTTAAGGGTAATTATGGGTCGAACTTCCTATCTAACTTTATGTCGTCGGCGTTTGTTCTTCTAATTAATTAATATAGATATACACATATACACACACAGCTAAAGAAAAAGGAAAAGGAAATCTAAAGAGAACCATATAAAATTTGGTTATATTTGTCTGACTGTCTTCTTTTCCTTTATTGATTGGTGATTGATGATCAATCTTTCCGGTAAAGGAGTGTGGATCAAGCATCCAGTTTGACTAATGGATCATGGGTTTGCTCCCCAGGGAGCACCCGAAAATTTCTAGTTATTCAAATATTAATAATGTTAATTATACAAATTTATGAAAAAATTATAACTTTTTTTAATATCTTCAATCCGACCACAAATCTACAACCAGGCATTTGGGGAGATTGTTTAGAAAATGACTCTTTTTTTCTCTCACTAAAATATAGGTATTTTCCTATTGTAGACAATCCTATTTAAAACACTATCAGGTACTAAATATAGACACTTCCCCAGTGAAAATTTAAACATTAATTCACTACGTTGTGAGGGAGTAACTTCTTCTATTAGACCTAACCCCATTGAAAATTTAGGTATTAAATATAGACACTTCCCCCAGTGAAAATTTAAACATTACTCCCTTCGTTCCTTATTATAAGAGACATTTGATGCTTATGGCATGTTCCCATATATAAGAGACACTTAAAAGTTGTCTCTATTTTTTTGTATTGATTTCCTATTTTACCCCTATTTATTTTGTCTCCAACTCATACTCTCTCTCCCTCTCACTTCTCTTTCTTTTAATAATTTAACTGTTCTCTCTCATACTCTCTCTCTTTATTAATGGGGGTATTATTGGAAAAAACATTATATTTTTTACACATTAATTGTTCTCAACTAATTTTAACTGTTTTTTTTATCAACGTAATTTGGTTATTTGTCTCTTATAATAAAAAACGGAAGGAGTAATTCACTACGTTGTGAGGGAGTAACTTCTTCTATTAGACGTAACCCCATTAGTTAGCAAATGACTGTTTCATCATGGAACCCGTAAAAATAATAAGGTAATAAAGGGTCGCCATGAGCCCAATTCCCAGAAACAGAACCGGAATTAAAGGAGCCGTTAGTGATGTTTACTTTAATTTTCTCGACATGCGAGAAATCCTGAGGGTATTTCTGTCATCTTCGCACCTTTCCCAACAGTAACAACAATTCTTCTCTCATTTCATATTCATTGCTCTTATCTGATGCCGCCATTAAAGTTTTCTCCTCCTAGAAAATCTTGTAATCAATTCATCAATCTCCTGAGCATAGCACCGGTGGGATTTGTCATTTTGTGGACTGAACGCAACCTTCCTCTTTTCTTGCGACCCAATTAATAATTTTAATAATCCCGTTTAAAAGCTTTGTCTTGCTGGTAGCGTATGGTGTGAACTGGAATGAATTAAGGAGACTGCCTCACACGTAACCCGAGGCTCTCTCTGAACCCTCACTATCGCTAACTACTGTTTCAGATTCCTCTCTCTTTCTCTCTCCATCGAACATCTCTTTCCCATTCATATTTGTTTCTTTTGTTTCTGTGTTTTCTGGTTCTTTCCTGCATTTTATTTACTACTCCTCCATACGCTCCCTTCAAGCAGAAGTAGACTGAGACGCCTCAAGATTCAGTAATTCAGGTTTCCTCCAACTTCATTGGCCATTTATTGTCCTTGAAAACAACTATTCTCGTGCTTTCGGCTCGCCAGAGTGAAATATGAAGGAAAGAGCATAGCTGGGGCTCATTTCAACGAGTAACTGCCACCTAGGTCCTGTTCCTTTCCTTGCACATGTGCCTCGGGGGCCCGATCGTTTCTTGGTTTTCTTTTGTCTGAACCATCAGGGTTCGATTTTCAACATTGAGGAGGGCCTGTTCCTCCCGTGATTTACTGTGTTGGTTCATCTTCCTCTTCGTTCACTCTCTATTTTTAAGTATTCCAGAAAATGTCGGGGTGAAGCTTGCCTTGTTAAGTAAGGAATGGGGTTTAAAGTTGGAAACTTGAGCTGCTAGAGCTCTTGGTTGAAATGTCGGACGAGGTTTGAGCTTTCCCAACCTGTAATGTTGGATTATTTAGTTAATGGATGTGATATAGAAAAGTGCTGTTCAAGTGATTGAGATGAAAATGGGAGTTGCCAGCTCGAAAACGGAGAAAAATGAACCATTGCGTCTCTGCAGGGACCGGAAGCGATTCATCAAACTAGCAATGGATTCAAGATATGATCTCGTTGCTGCTCATGTATCTTACATTCAATCTCTCCGAAATGTCGGAATCGCTCTTCGCCGTTACGCTGAGGCCGAGGTATTGATCGAGTCTTCTCTCTCCATTTCCGACAAAACCCCATCTCAATCCACATACCCTTCTCCTTCACCATCTCACACTGTTGATGTTTCAGACTCACCCTTGCACAATGAGAGCCCTCTTACGCCATCCATGCCTCGTTTGAGTTATATGAGATCAGGGGGTCCCACGGCTGTGACTGTTAGAATCAATCCCTCTATAAACTCTTATTTAGACGACCAATCATCGGCATTCTCAATGCCGCCGCCGCCTCCTCCTCCTCCTGATTCAGAGCCATCTTGGGATTTCTTCGACCCCGCTGAGGATTCTGAGAGCTTTAGGTTTGTAGCGCATGCAACTGATTTCGGAGAGTGCGAGGCTGAAAAGGCTGATTCTACTATGGTAGCTACAATACGAAACAACTCTGGTGGACAATATGTTGAGTGTTCTGATCTTTCAGTTGCCTCAAGACGAGTTGAAGGGTGTCAGCAAAAGTTTCAAAAAGCAGGGAAAGAGGAAGAGTTAGCAGATAATGCTAATGGTTTTGCTGAGACAGTGACAGAAAAGGATGGTCTTCCAAAGAACGAGAAGGCCATTGATGGGAAAAGGAAAGCTGTGTTCGAAGAGAGAGAGGACCCATCAGAGTTCATTACTCACAGGGCTAGAGATTTCCTTTCAAGCATAAAGGATATAGAGCATAAGTTCATTAGAGCTTCTGAATCTGGTAGGGAGGTCTCGAGAATGTTAGAGGCAAACAAAATCAGGGTTCAATATTGTGAGGCAAGAGGTAATGGCTTCTATATCCTTAGCTATCGCTGTGTCTTGTACCCCATGGCACAGAACATACTATGTATTGTGCATGTTATTGAAACTAAGTACCGCTAATTAGAGGCTTCAAGATTTTTAATCACTAATCTAATAGAAGCTTTTCCTGATAGGCAAGTCTTCTGCCTTGGATTTGGTGTCAGCTCTTCACCTTTGCTGGCGTAGAGGGTCATCTCTTCATTCCCAGGGTAAGTCGTATTGTAACTGTAAATCTGTATAAAGATAATAGGTTGAGCTTGAAACTTTCCATCATTTTCATGGTTTGGGTTTGCCATTTTCCTTGGCCAAGTGAGCTAAATCAATAAGCTATGTATAGCACGGAGTAGTACCTGCAAGGTCTCTTGTATAGAGTACGACTTAGGTCCAATGATCTATTGTGGTAATAAATTTGTGTCAAATGAACTAAACAGATGGTTTGCTTGATTCGCTATACTTGAAGATCTTGTCTTTAGAAGGCATATATACAGATATCTGGATGGTTTTCTGCAGTAAAGGGGCATTTAAGTGGTTATTTCGAATATGATGACCATGAAGTTGGCAAATTATGGTTATGTGGTAACGTTGAGCAATATTGATGCAAAGGTTTTACCTGGTAATGATTTTTTCTCAAAATTTTTAAGTAACTATTACTTTCAGCTTGAACTTTGAGTTCCCTCTCTCTTTTGCCCATTGGTACACCTTTGATTCTCAGAAGATATATACGTTGGAAGGACTAAAATGCAAATCTTTGTGCAGAACCTGCACAGAAAATAATTAGCTGGAAAAGGACAACATCTACGCGGTCGACATCATCCAGAAATCCATTGGCTGCAGCATCAAAGGAAGATATTGATGATAGTGGAAGTGACTTCATTGAAGAATTCTGTATGATTGCTGGAAGTCATTCCTCCACCCTTGACAGACTCTATGCATGGGAGAGAAAACTCTATGATGAAGTAAAGGTACCATGTTGAAGACACTAACGTATTTGAATTTCAGGCATGTTGCTTACTGCTATCACTTTGATCAGCCTGGCTTCACAAAATCAACATATCTTCAATTCTGAAATAGCCTATTTTACTTAAACTAGATGTGTTTCCCATGCCTAGTACACTTCATCTTTTATACACCAACAAGGGCCCCTCTAGCTGCCTCGAATAATTATGCATCTTTGTGCTTCTGATTTTGACAACATAGTGCTGGTTAAGGACATGACATTGAAGTTTGCCTTTTTCCCTTTTATACTTCGCACACTGACTTGGCTTTTCACCTCCGTAGGCGAGTGAGTTGCTTCAGAAAGTGTATGACCGTAAATGTGAGCAGCTAAGGCATCAATATGCGAAAGATCAAGGCGCTCATGTCATAGATAAAACCCGGACTGTTGTGAAGGACTTGCATTCGCGAATAAGAGTGGCCATCCGATCAGTAGATTCGATATCCAAGCGAATCGAGCGAATGAGGGATGAAGAGTTACATCCTCAACTCGTGGAGCTGATTCATGGGTAAGCGAGGCTTTCATTCTATTAGCATTGGCCATTTCACCTTGAAGCGTTATAAGTAATTGGCCAAAATGCGTCTGCAGGTTGATCAGGATGTGGAAGGCCATGCTAGAGTGCCATCATGCACAGTTCATCACAATCTCTCTGGCGTACCATTCGAGAAGCTCAAGTGGAACCTTGCAAGGAGATGCACGCAGAGAGATCTTGACTCATTTGCTTGAAGAAATCGAGTGCTTTGGGTTGAGCTTTGCTAATTGGATCAACAGCCACACATCCTACATCGAATCTCTCAATGCCTGGCTTCAAAACTGCATACTACAGCCTAGGTCCAAGAGCCGAAGGCCTTTCTCACCGCGTCGAGCTCTTGCTCCTCCCATATTTGTTCTTTGTCGTGATTGGTGTGCCGGGATCAGGTCTTTGCCATCTGAGGAACTTAGTGTCGCGATCAAAAGCTTCTTGTCCAATCTGCAGCAGCTGATAGAGCAGCAAGATGAACAGGTTGATAAGCAGATTTCTTCAGGTCAAGGAAGCTATGAGGAAACAGAGAGCAAAATGAAGGAGGCGGAGGATGATCATAATGATAAGGACACAGCAAATTTGTGCTGCATACACAAGAGCTTGAGCAAGGTTCTGGAGCGACTGACCAAATTTTCAGAGGCATCGTTGAAGATGTATGAGGATATAAGACAGAAGAATGAAGCAGCTCGAAATGCTTATCAGAGTATTTAATCAATGTTGTTGCTGAAAAGATTTGATCCTCTCGTGTGAAGCTTTTGTATATGAAATCAAGAACTTATGTGGCCTAGAGAGAAGTTTAGATTCCAATGTGGGATTGGAGACGCATCTTATGCCTATCCATTTTTGTCGTATTGTTTCCCAGTAAATCCTTATCAAGTTTGCTATATTAAGTATTTTAAACTTTTTATGAAATTAATATAAGCATTGACAATGAGAAGAATGCAGGGAGAATTATTATGAAGTCCAGAGAAGATAATATAATTACAAAAAGTCCCACTGATAATAGCCTCGGTTTGTAATAGTAAGTTTTAAGTTTTAGAGTAAAAAGTAATAATTATTTACTTGTCATTAGGATTTATTGATAATTGTTGTCTTTTTTTAGACTTCATTGTAATTATGTTATACTACTTTTAGTTTTAAATATAAGAGTTAATTGATTAATTTGAGTAGATAAAGAAAATAAGTTAAGTTCGTTATTTGTAATAAATAGATGTTTTTCTTAAAATGTCTTTACTAATCAAGTGTATTGGCTATAACTACTATTATTAGGAGAATTATCTTAAGAAAAAAATGGATAAATATAAGAAACAAAATGAATTGAGGTTTTATATTTATGATCAAGATAAAAACGAAGTCTTATATTAAGAATAGGAAATAATATCATTCAGAAGTGGGTTCAGATTCCGAATCAGCCCAGTAGGATATAGAATTATGACATATTTTCAGAAATGTGACTTGCACACACTTCAAACAAAAAAATGTTTGATGCAAAGATTCGAACAAAATGAAAAGTATATGTAACGAAATATTCTTGTTGACCTTTAAAAATGTTAGCAACAACAGGAAGATTGGTCTTGGTCCCAAAAAAAAAAACCAACAGGAAGATTCGGAATGCATCTCTCATTAGAAATTTAATTGCCAAATAATCCTTAGAATAACAGATTGTATAAAGAAAAATAAGTTGCACACAAATAAAGTTAAGTTACACAACGGAAGGATGTTTTACACAAAATATTGTTTGGACATAAGAAACTAATTTGCACATATAGAAGATGACTTGTATGCAAGGGATGTTCAATTAAACAAAAAGTTGAGTTGCACATTGCACACAAAAAAAAAATGATTGCACACAAGAAACAAAAAACCAGACCAGATATTAAACTGATTGAGGTAGTGGTTCAAAGATCAATTGGTCAGATTGGGGTTAAATCAGAATCAAACCGGTCATATTAAAATAAAATAATGTAATTGAAAATAACAAAATATAACAATATTAATAATTACTAATAACAAAATATAAGAAAATATAACAATAGTTTTGATTATAATAATAACAAAGTACAATAACGTTGAGAATTTTAATTTTTACAATTCATGAATAACTAAAGTTAATAATTCTTGATACCAAGATTATCATCAAAATTCATTTAAATCTATAGTAACTGAGATATTAGAAAATGAATGAGAAAAAAAATAAGATTAATAGTAACATAATCATTCAAACCGGTTCATACCAGTTTTTATCAGTTTGCACCTATTCAACTGGCTCAATACCAGTTCAACTCTTAATCAATTTAATGTCTAAACCAATACCAGACCATCAGTCGGTTTTTCGGTGGAACCAGCTGGTTCAGCTCCCTAGAGTTGTCAAGCGGAACATGTTTTCAATGGGCCAAGAGAAAAGGAATCACACAAAACGGACCTGGACTAGGAACTACTTTTCTAAAAATATGATTAATTGTTTGATTTTGTGCTAGTCCCACATATTATTCTCACTTTGATTTTTGAATTAGTACCTTCAACATTTTAAAATATTTTATACTAACACTTAATATCCTAATCTAATTTTTTTTTAATGTATTTAGTACTCTAAAATTATTTTATAGTGACACTTATTATCTTACAATAATTTTTAGTACAATTTGTCTTTAAAATATTTTTCTCATAGCAACGAACACTGTAAACTTAGAATGCTGAAGGATACTGGAGAAGATATTTTGAGCTAATTAAGCCCTAGATTTTTCAATGCTAAGGATGCAAAAATCTAGATAAAGACAAGTGCAAAAACTATGGGAAGTGGGATTTGAGAGAATGATGATACTTGCGTTGAAACCGGAGGGTGATGTCCACGTGGGCTCTGATGTGTTGACACGTCACCCAACTATGTGCCCTTGTAATTTCCTTGACCAATTCCTTGGTTGACAAATTTATGGTCTACCACTACTTGCATAATTCATTTAATTAATGGCCCCAATTTGTTGGCATGCACAACTAAATACAACACAACAAGCAAAGTAGTTGACTATATTTCATTAAGCACCACATGGAGTTCTTAACAAATATTCCTTTAATCTTATTTATAAGTCATTTTTAATATTTTTAACAAATATAAAAAAACTTAAATCTTATTAAATCTTATTTAAAATTTATTGATTTTTCAATTTCATTTCTATTTAATATATACTATACCTTATGAGAGCATAATCAATATAAGAAGAAATGAAGGGTAAAATTATACATTCATATGAAAAATTTCTCTCTACCCTAAAACAAAAATTTCTTTTCTTTTTTTCTACCCCATAAATAAGATCAGAGAAGTAAATAGTAAATATATCAATATGAGACTTGGTGAAGGTGGTAGGTATCTCGACCTCTTAATTAAAGACATTGGGTTTGATTCTTAGACATGAAACAAAAAATCTCATTAGAAGATATCAATCGAGGGACTTCAGCCGAGTGGAGTGAGATTAGTTGGATTCATGATAATAATCAACTGTTTGCATGAATGATGATCACGAATGACTAAAAAAGTAGACAGGTACTTGTAATTTGTAGATCGGTTAATTTCCCCGTTTGAAATTAGCAATAATTTGTAATTTGTAGAATTTTATGATTTAAACTTTTGAAACTTAAAAGGGAAAATGACAGATAAAGAAGTTTGAAAATGTGAAATGTCAATTTGGGAAGCTAAGGAAATGTAATTACACATGGGAAGTCCTTCCCAAATTGGAATTTTGAAATTCAATGAAATAACAAAAATGCCCTTTGTTCTTTTTCTTTTTAAAAAAACCCAACCCCTCACCAGCGACTGGCCTCCGGTGGCCGCCGACAGCCTCTGGCCACCGGTGCCGGCCACCGGTGTGGTGGCTGCCGGTAAAAGATTTTTGTGACAAGATTTTTTTTTTTGAAAATAGGATAATATTGGATCAAAGTGGCGGGGGTGAGATTTGATCCCACAACCCCTTGGCCACTTGGACCAACAAAAGGGAATATGATCATTGGGCCATCAAAGATTTCTTAACATTATAATGCAAACAAAAATATAAGTTAACTCTTTTACTGTGACTCCAGCTCGTGACAACAATTTATCTGAGGATGACAAGTCTTAATTGAGAAATAACAAGTCTAAATTTAATATTAACAAAGCAACTTTTTCTTATACATAACAAATAGCAGCATGTGCATTAATTAAAAATGATCATAATTTATTTAAAAATGACACGTCTTTACTATAAAATGACAAGTCTAAAATTGATATTAACAAGACAACTTTTCCTTATATATAACAAGAAATAGCATCTACGTTAATTAAAAATGACCATAATTTATTTGAAAATAACACATCTTTATTGGAAAATGATAAGTCTAAACTTTATATTAACAAAGCAACTTTTCCTTATACATAACAAGAAATACTGAATAAATTGTTGTTATTTTCCAGTAAAGACGTGTCATTTTTAAATAAATTATGATCATTTTTAATTAATGCACATGCTGTTGTTTGTTATGTATAAGGAAAAGTTGCTTTATTAATATCAAATTTAGACTTGTTATTTCTCAATTAAGACTTGTCATCCTCAGATAAATTGTTGTCACGAGTTGGAGTCACAGTAAAAAAGTTAACTTATATTTTTATTTGCATTATAAGGTTAAGAAATCTTTGATGGCCCAATAGCCATCTTCCCTTTTGTTAGTCCAAGTGGCCAAGGGGTTGTGGGATCAAATTTTACCCCGCCACTTTGATCCAATATTATCCTATTTCCAAAAAAAAAATCTTGTCACAAAAATCCTTTACCGGCAGCCACCACACCTGTGGCCAGAGGCTGTCGGCGGCTGCCGGAGGCCAGTCACCGGCAGTGGTCGCCGGCCGCCGGGCACTGTGAGGGGTTGGTTTTTTTAAAAAAAGAATAAAGGGTATTTTTGTCATTTCACTGAATTTCAAAATTTCAATTTGGGAAGGACTTCCCTATTTATAATTACATTTTCCTAACTTTTTAAATTGGCATTTCACATTTTAAAGCTTCTCTATCTATCATTTTGCCAATTTAAAAAGTATTGTTTTAGGATTTTCCTATCAAATATGCGTAAAGTAAGGATGGTACGAGAAAAGAAAGAGTGAGGACGTCAAAAGTGGAGAGTTTGACGAATCACAGAATCTAATGACGCCTTCCCTACAGAATTGCTTCAACCTACAAGTGATGTCCACGTAGGATCTGACGTGCTCACTCGTCACCAACTGCATTGTCAATTGTCAACGCGCTTTTGACTTGAGGTCACTCTCAATTTCACATCCTTTTCATTTCAGGCCCACACCTACCCAATCTAATGTGCGTGGAATATGATCTGTATCAAACTGCGGACGTAAAAGAGAATAATCAATGAGCAACATGGACATTTTCATTTAAAATAATCTGTATACAACTAAAATGGGAACTATTTCGGGTGGTCAAAGGTCGTTGATTAAAAAATTAATTATGCAAAAGGACTTTGAAATTTATTTAAATTTCTAGATGCAACTCTATTTGTTTCCTACGCATAAGCATCCTTTAATAAGAGACAATACTATTTAAAACGCTGTTAGGTACTAAATGTAAATACTCCTATTAATAGGAATTCAACCTTTAGTTTAAGAGACTAATTACTTCTGCTAAACTTAATCTCTATTGATAGATGCAACTCTATTTAATTATACACAACTTGAGTTGAGTCAATGATACAAGCTAGCCTACAGGCTGTGGGCCAGATTACTATATCTCGTGAGTTATAAAGGGCAGGCTGCTCTTTGTTAGGTTAGTAAAACGTCAACCCTAATCTACTTCACTACAGTAGGTTGGCGGGTTAATTGCATCCATTAAAAAAAAGTTACATCCGCCTAAAAAATAGAGTGCTTAGATATCTTTACAGAATTAATTTTGTAACTAGAAAACCAAATTTCCCTAGTTTTTATTCCCTTTATAATGCGCATGACCTTTGGTGGGAAATGAAGGGTAAGAGAATAGGGTGAAGGACGCAATCTTTGCATTCTATTGGTTGTCCCTTGTGGGACCTATCTTCCACCTCTCACCGTTTTCAGTAAAAAAAACAGTAATTAAGATTCCTCCTCATCGCCACGCCGCAATCCGCCACACCTCGCCTCTCATCCTTCACTCGCCACCTTCATTCATTTTATTCATCCTTTGTTTTATTTTTGTTTTGCTTCTTCACAATTATCTAAAATTCGGTAGGACACACCATTCAATACAAATTAAATCATCTTATTCTAGCACTACTGCAGAATCTTTGACGCAGATTTTTTTATAATATCTCCAGTAAAATCATATAACATAAAAATCCAGGCGTGTGAGGGTGTAAGTGTAACAGTAACAGTGATAAATCACTTAAAAATTAATAAGAATAAAGTGGTATTCGTTTTATAATTCTAGATATGCTATCACAAAATTAAAAAGAAAAATTCTTCGACACTTTCTAATGAAAATGATCCCCATCAGAGATACACGGTAATGCTTTTGGGGGTGAAAGTGCCATTAACCTTTTCTGGGTTGGCAACAGTGATGAAGAAGATAGAGTTGAAAGATGAAACGAAAGCCAAGAGATTAAAGATACTCAATGTTCTGAGAGAGTTATGGAGACCAAATCATGAGATTACAGAGATGCATGATAAATGTGTTATTTCAATTATGCTAGTACTATACCTTGCAAGACCTTACCTAGTTTTTTTTTTTTTTTAATTAGAGTACTCTTTTGGTCTTATTTATTAGTCGTTTTCAATATGTTTCATTGAAACAAAAAAAAAAGTGTCTTTATTTACTCTATTTTAAAATTTTATAACTTTTTAATTTTATCTTTATTTGATATATACGCTTTCTTAGGAGAAATAACAATTTACACAATAATAAATAAAAGATCAAATATTACATTTATACTCTCTCCGTTTTTTATTATAAGAAACAACTACTAAAATTAACCAATTTAAAATGTTACTTAAATTTAATTAAAAATAATCAATGTGTAAGATATATATATGTACATATTTTCAATTACACACTTGTTTGTAAAGAGAATACATGAGAAATAATGAATAAAATTTATTACAAAGAGATAATAAGCAACATATATTTAATAAAAATAAAAGTAGAATTTTAAACCAAAAAAATTACTGCCCCTGCCTTTAATGTAGAATTTAATTGTTAAATTAATTTTGATTTTAAATGGAAGGTATATTTCTCATATTTATCAATTTTTTTTCTAAATTATTTTTATTGATACTCCCTCAACCATAATCAAGTAAGAGAGGAAGGGAAGATATTAAGAAAGACGATTGTAGTGTTTTAGAAAAAACATGTTATCTTTCTTATAATTAACTAATTTATCTAACTTCTTTAATATAATTAAATTAGTTAAATATATCTTATATTAATAAACGGAGAGTGTATCTTATACTTGAGGACATCATTATAAAAAAAATTATTTTTTCATAAAAAGGGACGGATGACTTTTTGTTTTAGTTAAACACAGATATTTTTCTATTAAAGATAATCTTATTTGAGAACTTTCAGATATTAAATATGAATATCCCTCTTAATAAAAAAATTAAATATTAATTTATTATATTGTGAGACACTGGTTGCTTTCCGTAGACTAAAGTTAATTCATAATGGGAGGACTTCCAATAAAACTCGACAAAGTATATTCGAATGTCAACCTGGGCTCAAAGGAGGCCCCAAGCTAGAGTCCTAGACATTTGTGCCAGAGAATTTATGATAACGTTGACGTGGACAAACCTAAAACAATCAAACCCGCAACGCCCAAAGTTGACAATTTCAGTGCGCTGCACAGTGGTCACATGCCCACACCGCAAGTCGTCCGCTTCACTTTCCACCAATAGCACCCAGACAGGTGTCACGTGGGGTTTGGTCCGATTCCAGTGTCCACTGGTAGAATACACATGGCATTTATCCATTGGATAGCCCTCATCGAATATTGGAGTTATTGGAGTTGACGAGGTGATTGATCTGTCTGACATTCATGTTTTAAAAAAGAGAATTGACCAAATGCCCAAACTCAATTACTCCTCCGATCCTAATTATAAGACCCAATTGACTTATTTGAGGAGATTAAGAAAGTAAGTTAAATTGGTTATTTATAATAAATAAGTGTTGTCATTCCTAAAATATCCTTGCTAATTAAGTATATTGGCTAAAACTATCATTATTAGAAGGATTATCTTGGAAAAAAATGCATAAATATAAGAGACAAAATGGATTGGGTCTTATAATTAGGACCAAATAAAAAGTCAAATTGGGTCTTATAATAAGGATCGGAGGAGTATTATTAATAAAAGGTCAATAATTATGGTGTGATTAGTGATCTTAATACTCAGTAATGGCAAATTTGGTGAAGAGGAAAAGCATTTAGAGGCTAAAACCGTGGAGGCAGGAGGGAGTATATAAATTGAGAAAGCCTTGCCAATACGCAAATCACTGAGAACCTTCCTCTCCTCATCTCTTCTTCCTCAAACCTCTCCCCTGCTTTTGCCTTGCCTTTCTGCATATTTCAGTCTCAGTTTTTATCTCTCTCTCTCTACGAGATCAGATTTGATATGGATCCCTATAATGAAGAGTTGATGAAAGCACTCCAACCTGTCAACCGTCCTCCGTCTTCTTATCCTTCTTCTGATCTCCTCAATCCCTGCATCCAAACACGCCCCATCAGGCTCAACCAGCTCACACCATCTCAGATTCGTGAAATTCAATCCCGAATCCAGAAACACAAGAAGACGCATCACCATGTTGCTTCCCCTTCATCCCAACGTAATCCGGCAAAACTCTACAGAGGAGTCCGACAGCGACATTGGGGTAAATGGGTCGCTGAGATCCGACTTCCCAAGAACCGTACCCGTCTCTGGCTCGGCACCTTCCATACTGCAGAGCAGGCTGCTTTAGCCTACGACAACGCAGCCTTCAAGCTCAGAGGAGACTTTGCCAGGCTCAATTTCCCTCACCTACGCCACCATGGAGCTCATGTGATCGGTGAATTCGGCCATTACGAGCCCCTTCCTTCATCTGTGCACGCCAAGCTCCAAGCTTTGTGTGAAAGCTTGGCAGACAATTCCCAGAAACAGGGGAATGCAGAGAAGCATCTCCACAACACACATGATTCTGCTACTCTCTCCTGCTTAGCTTCCTCGTCCGATGAGTCGGACATTACTTACTTGGATTTCTCGGATTCTAAAGTGGATGAAACAGAGGTTGTTGGTTTGGAGAAGTACCCTTCCATTGAGATTGATTGGTCCGCTATCTGAGACATGTCGTCCCAGTTTACTTAGAATTTTAGGTTGAGTACATATGTATTTATGTATCTACATGGTGTATTCGGTTACCTAGGTTCTGTTTAGGTGTGTTGCGTTTTCATCTGCAATGGAATATTTTGACATATGCAGAGATATTTTTTGGTGGAGCCAATATCAGAATTTCAATGAGTTCCATGGTATGCTGTGCTGTTTTTGGATTCTTGGCATGCCCATGATTATTTAACTTGCAGATTCATTTTAATTAATTAGTACCTTTAATTTGAAACTAATTAATTAATTAAAGTAGATTAGTGAAGTTTGTTGTGTTAGTTATTTATAATAATTAGGTATTATTTTTCCTAATATACCTTTAGTAATCATGTATTAGTTAAAACTAATGTTTAATATGTGTAACTATTACAATGATTACCTTAGAAAAAATAGATAAATATGAAAGACAAAGTGAATTAGGATCTTATATTTTGGACCAAATTGAAAGTTAAAATATCTCTTATATTAAGGACCGGAGGTAGTATTAAACATCACTCTGAGAAGAACATTAATTAGTAATTTTGTTTTAGCATAAGTAGTTCCAATAATATGGTCTAGCTTTTCAATCCCGGAAACTGAATTGTAACTGCCCTAATGCTGGTGTCATTTTGTTCCAAGTCCCAGCAATATCTGTGGGGCGTGGACTCATGTATGTGAGTCCCATCATCTCGAATAAAAATATTATCATTTTGGTATCCATAATTCAATATCATATACTCCTCCGGTCCTTAATATAAGACCCATTTAACTAATTTGATTAGATTAAGGAAGTTAGGTAAATTAGTTAATTATAAGAAAAGTGACACATTTTTCCTAAAATACCATAATCATCTTTTTTAATACCCCATCTCCCTCTTCTATTTGATTATGGTTGAGGGAGTATCTATATGGGCAATTTAAAGAAAATTGATAAATATGAGAAATTGGTCTTATATTTAAGACCAAAACCAACTCAAAAATTGGGTCTTATATTAAGGACCGGAGGAGTATTAAAGACAAAGAAAATAAAGAATTATACTTCATTATTGCAGTTCATAGGTCAGTAACTATTCACTGTTGTTATTCTGTGAGTGTGAATGTGAAGTGAGCAAGAGAAGACACAGGTACTGGCACCAAAAAGCAAGTGCTGGCAACCAACAGATTTGGATCCAATAAAAAAATTAATATCTCACAGTGTGACGAATCAAAATTTAACTGCACACTAAAAAAGATGTTTACTTTTCATGCGAGACAGTGTTTGAAACATAATTGCCTTCAATAGTTTTTTAAAAAAAAGTAGGGGCTGGGAAGAATCAATGAGGACCCGTCTTAGTCTTTTTTTAAAAAAATTAAAAGGCAAATTTATTAGAAGATAAAAAGAGATAAATAAAAAGGTCAGTCCATCACAAAAAAGTTAGTTGAGCAAACCCCAAACAAGCAGTGGACAGAAACCAGCCCAACAAAAAAAAAGATAACAAAACAAGAAAGGAAAAAAAAAAAAAAAAAGCACAGCCGCTTGGCTGAAGCTCAACAAACCCAGCATCCACAACTAATCAAATAGAAGTTCACCAGCACAAACTTAACACCAGTCAACCTAAACTAAAATCAGCCTAGCAAAATAGAGCCGTTTTAGTCTTTTAGATGCTCCTAGTAGTGTCAGGTCCCAGGAAAAAAAAAAAAAAAAGGGCTCAGAATTTGGATTGTTCTAGAAACCGTGATTCTCTCCAAATATGATATTTTCTAGAAATTCATAACTTTTAAAAATCACCAGGGAGTTACTGAATTGTCTTCGAGGTTGTTATATGGATTGATTCTACCGGACATGCATCTCATTCACATCTCAATTGCTCATTTACTTTCTTTCCAGTCTGCAACAATTATTTTTAATTTTCTATTTTAGTTGAATAAAACGAAATTAACAAGGTAGATAATTTCCTCAGTTTGAGTAAGAAATAAGAAACTATATATTAGTAATTACTCAAAGTGAGGAACAATATATAATTTTTACATCACAAAAAGTGAAAAAGTAAAACGACATAAGAACTAAAAAGGGGAATTTCACCACAGCCTCAGCATACAAATGGATGCAACAGGTGGAGAGTGAGGAAGATTCAAGCCTATGGAGGAAAGTGTGGAAACTCAAGGTGCCAGGACGAATCCGGTGGAGGGTGTGGCATGGAGATAGAAACTCAGTTACACGTTTGAAGTTGGTGCCAAGGGAGAAACAAAGGATTTTGTTTCGATGGACGTGGGGAGATTGGTTGAGGAAAAACTTAGATCAGCGAGGGAGGAATCAGGAGCACTGAATTTGGCAGGAATTATTCACAACTGGATGTTGGCACTTATGGAAGTGGCGGAACTGCCAAGCACACAAGGTCGAATGGAAGAGACCATGGAACGACCAAGAAATAGTAAAACAGTTTCCGGAGAATGTCAGGAAAAAATGAACACCAGAACAGCAATAAAAAGATACCTATGTTTTAGTGAAAAAAAAAAAAAAAAAACAGAGAGAGGAAATAATTTATGTGGGCTGGAAACCACCTATGGGAGATTGGCGTAAACTCAATATTGATGGAACTATAGACTTTAGGGGCGTAACAGGATGTGGCGGGGTCATCAGGGGGAATTGTGATAAATGGTTGGGAGGATTCATCGAAGGGTGAACTTATGTTGGAATCTGGGGCTCCGTAAGGTTGAAGTAGAGTGCAATGTGAAAAAGGTTACTGACGAGATAAACAATGATGGGCTTCCACAAGGGAATGAACTTCTGTCTCTAAGAATGAGAGACTTAACTAGTAGAGACTGGCAGGTCCAGTTCAATCATAATTTGTATTTCGGCATATTTATATTGCAGGACTTAATTGGTTTCTTTGTGCTTGGCAGTTGAAAACCCACACCAAATGGAATGGGCCCTCTGCTCAAAAAAAGAAAGGGCCCAATGGCCGAAAGCCCATTGGTAGAAAGCAAAATAAACTCACCTGTGATCGTCTGACCTACTGGGTTGACCTTGGATGTTCTTCTTGGCGTTTAAAACGGGCTAATAGTTGTTCACCCAAGCATAATTTCTTTTTTTTTTCTTCAAAACATTGCTATTGATTATAAAAAAATTAACAATAAATGTTATATCAATGCATAATTATTAAAAAGCATAATTTAGGAAGAATAGCAGATATTTGTGACAAATAATCAACTTAACCAATTTTCTTAATATAATTAAATCAGTTATCTAATTTTTATATTAAAAACTGAGGTAGTAATGCATAGGAACCAGCTGTTTAATTTAATTTTCCATTGATCATTCAATTTTTTTTTAGAAATACACTATTGAATCTTTAGAATAATTATAGTTTCAGTTGTTTGCCTAATTATTTTCTAAGAAATGTCAGTATCATGGTAGAAAACTTTCAAAGATTCAATCATGTATTATTAAGATAGGAAACTTAGAACTTAGAAGTGACAGTTCATAACATATGGTGCATTTCAATATTACTGCTACAATTACTAAATTATCATGTCCTCAGGAGAGAAATATGCCAATATTGAAAACAAGAATAGCCACCAACCTTAGCAAGGGCCAAAAAAAAAAAAAAAGAGTTTGAGAGTGTGTGTTACTTTGGTTAAAATTTGGCTAACCATAATCAAATTAATGCCAATCAAATCCATATATGTTCTGTGTTTGGTGCTGTGATTACTAATTGATGAACAAAACTAATCATCAAGTCACGATTCAAACAAATATAACTCAGATGTCTTGACCAGCCGACCTAAGTTAGGTTCTAACACCATATTGGCCCGAGTTAGTAAAACACAAATACGATGATGTACTATTATTTTTTTTTAACTCAAAATAATTAATATTGTTTTAAACTCAACAATAAAAGAAAAAGTATAAAATCCAACCTAATCGACCCATCCAGAATTTTTCACCGAACTGAAAAGGGAAATAACTCATTGATTCACTAATCTAACTAATTAATTCAAGTTAAACTTTAATATCATAAATAAAACAAACGGTCCTTCTCAATTATTATAAAGTTGTTGTGGACATGAACAATCATGTAAGTGGTTTTGAAGCCAACAATTAGGTGAGATAGAGAGAGAGAGAGAGAGAGAGAGAGAACTAGGTCATGATTCATGAGGCACCGTCTCCATCACCAATCGTTTTCTTTAGGTGCAACACTCATTTAGGAGTCATCATCACTTGGATGCTCAAATTAGTCTTTTCATGTAAATTATGGCTCATTTCAACCTTCAACTCTCCATTTCATTTGACAAAAGTATAAGAGCATGTGACAACCCAAGCTTTATAATTAATTATGGTGATCTTAATCACACATCATGCCCACTCTTTTACTAAAGTGGTTTCACGGGTGATTCAACAATATTCAAAGTTAACTTGCTTGCTAATATTTGATTACCTCTTGCTCTTAATATACGATGTGTTTAGCTAACTTGAGTATATTAATAATTCATTAAGAAAATTAGTTAAATTAGCTATTTGTTAAAAAAATGTATTGATCTTTCAGAAATACCCTCTTTAATTATTTATATTGAAATTGCACTTTAATGTAGGTTTTTTTAACATGTGCACTCGATAGGCATATGTAGTTTGGAGGAAAATAATAAATCTGGAGAACAAAATGTTGACGAGGTCTTATGAGAACGAATCAAACCTCTGACTAATTTTTATATAAACGATTGAAGATAGTATCATACTATATAAAAAATAAATACAGATTAAAAAATTAAACCCCGTTATTGTTTATAGATTAATGATGACGCGGCCCCAAAATTATCAAAATGCATGAGAAACAATAATTTGTTGCTTTGCCATGTTTTGACTTGGATTCCTATTTTTTATTTGGATTTATATTTCTGGTTTCTCTCGATTAAGTTTAATTTACATTAATCTGTTCCTGATCTATAATTTAGATTTGTGATTTCTAATTTACATTAGCTCTCATCAATTTTATTTGTATTTCTGAAGAAGTGTATGAGTTTTTTTTTTTGGGTTTAATTTCACTTTTTTAATTTCATTTTAAAGTATGAACAAAATTAAATTCATTAATGTGTTTTATTATATCACAGCAAACAAATTCATGTGTTATAATATACATTAATGCTTTCGTTGGAAACGCAACTCTTAGTCACACTTATTGTTAATTACTACCTCCGGCCTTAATTACATGACGTTATTTGTAGACTATAAACGAAGTCTTATAATTAAGATCAAAGGTAGTATATTTTTAATGAAGAGTCTATAAATAAGGTTTTATAATTAGGACTGGAGGTAGTATTTTTTTAATTGAGAATGCGGTAGCAATGTGCACTGTCGATTCCCAAATGAGCTTTACTTCTGGTCACGAGATCCTTCTTGATTGTTAATTATTAGTAAGACATAGTCACACAGTAGGTTAAAATAATGAGCAATTATATCTAGTTTACAAGTTCTGCAATTTACTTTCCTTAAATATAAAGTTCGAAATGAACTATTAATTCTTTTTATTTTATGCAATAAAACCTATTGATTTGTAATTAATTTGGTCTGCCCCCAGTACTTGGATTGGGCTCTCTTATGAGACTTGGACTTCTGGGCTGACCTTTTTTCTCCAATAACGTGAAGTGCCCATATCATAATCATCATCATAATCAATGATTTAATGGAAAGAAATTAAATATCAAATACATGCTTTGCTTCACAACTCATCAAATCAAAATGTTTTGCTTTGCTTCTCTGATTGGTAAATAAAATTGACTATGTACAGAATATATATACAAAAATGGGAAAACAATTGAAATAAAACAAAGGGTCATTCTCATTCTCATATATATGAAGTTGTTGTCATTTCATTTCATTATTATTCTCTATAATCTGAGTGGTTTTTGACCCAACAGTTAGGTGAGAAGAAGGACTGAGTTCATGATTCATAAGGCACTCATCTCGATCAGTCGCTTTCTTAATTTATTACAAAGCTTCTTAACGCACCCACACATATATTATTAGTCTTTATCACTTTAATCTGTTGCTCTCATACAATTAATCATTAATTCAATAATCATGCGTTGCTCTTTTCAACCTTAATTTCAACATTTATTTGGACTAAAGCATGTATATATCTCCATTATAATAGATTTTGTGGCATGTGCAAAGAATGGATAGTAATATGGCTAGGTCACAACAAATATGTACTACAAATTAATTGCAATTTGAAAGTGGTGGTTGGCTCTATTGTTATATGAACAAGTCTTGTCTTGATTAAACAATTAGGAATAAAAAAAATATCCTTACTAAGATTCAGAATAAGATTGCAGGTTCTGTAATTACGTTCATCTGACATGGAAAGTGGATTATTTTATATAAAAATCAGAATCAGCGTTGTGTAATTTGTGTGAGTACAATGAATTATATATATTCCCTTCTCTGAAATATTTGAATAAAAAATATTGATTTGTAGAACTTGCATTTGTTTAATGTGCATCTTTTGGCAGGTAATTCTGGAATTTAGTGGAAGAATAAAATCTTAGATATCATGCCGCCTCTCTTTTTTTTCCCCCATCAAAGTGGCTCGAGGGGTAGTCCAAGATGTAATTTTTAAGATTTGAAGAGCTCTTAAAACATTAAAATAATCTGGATGGACGACATTATTTATATCTATCTTGATTTGAAACCTTAAAACATTAAAGAAATTCAAAAGCTAATTCATTTACGTCCATAATAATTCTCTTCAGTCAATAAAACTAAATTTTCAGACGAGGTTTTTACTGATGAAACTTCAAACCATAATGTTGTTGATCCATCGATAAAGTCAAAATCAATTAACTCTGGTTTGAAAGTTGAAGAGATACACTAAATTTGTGATCTTGGCGAAAAGAAACACCAACCAAAAGAATCTACCGTCACAAAATTTAAAGAGATATGGTTTTCCTAACCATGCATCCATGGCTGCCTTTTTAACAACTTTACTCCACGCCAACACATGCGTTTAGATTTTGACATATGAACGAGAGATCAGAATTAAATGGAACATATATATAATTAATAATCATGCATGAGAGTTTAAGAAATTTCTAGAATTGAAATAAATAAAGAGTAATAAAGCAATTCACTTTTTGAAAAGGATGTGACAATCACTGAAATTGCCTAACTGGGTAGTAATAATTAACCACATTAAGGTTGGCGTAATCTGGGACCACGAATGAGTATTAATTCGTGATAATGGAAATATTGCTATTGGGGTTAGGAATATATAGGTCTAGAATAGAGATCATTATTGGTTACCCACTTCATTATCGTACGTACACTAATTCAATGAGAAATATGGGGAGATCGCTCATTGAAGCCAAAATTATGAATTGTTTGATCTCAAGATGATACTATATCTCACCCAACTTGTGGTCCCCTTTACATTACAACCGACCATTTGCTTTGAAGCAAATTTTTTTCCCATTGGAATCATAACTAGTGGGAAATAATCTTAGTTTGAGTCATGCTGAGAAATATTGTCTTTAAGAGTTATTCTCCCATAACAAGAATGTTAGCATGCAATACTTGTTAAGATAAGTAGACCCCTCCTACAAGAATAAGGTAAATATTAAAAAGTAAACTCAACAAGAAGCATATAAGATGAAGAGGAGAAGGATTGCTCTAAGGCTCGAGAGCAACAACCTCAAGCCCCTTTTATAGTGCCTAGTATTGCACTCACGTGCAGGAGGAAGGTGTTGGATTTCAATTATGTTTGCCTCTAACTAGTGATCTGTTGCATGAGTCTACTCTTCCTCTTCATCCATTTATTAGCCCAAAATAATAAGGAATAGTACTACCCACAGTTCTAATTATAAAACCTGATCTCATTTGTGAGGTCTTATAATTAGGACCGACGGTAGTATATACTTTTGGACTCCCACCATCCTAGGAAATGTAAGACTGATCCTTAATTTTCACACACCACATATGCAACAACTTTAATATCTTATAATGTAACAAACTTAGGGCATTAACTTTAAGGAAAATCATAAAAAAAAGACCATGGAATTAGAAAAATTGCAACTTGAGACCCATGACAACATTAGTATGGATTTTGATAATAATTTTTGTAAACTGGTTCCCGTGTGCAATTTTTCTAATTCCAGGGTCTTTTTTTGTGATTTTTTCTTAACTTTATTATTGCAAGATTTCTAATTGAATGTTATTAAGAATGGCAATGGCACAAGACTGAAGCAACATGCATGCTTGGTGCATTCTTCGCTTCCAATGTTAACCTTATTTGCTTTGACCAAGAGATGGAAAAAAAATATATCTATTGCTCATTTTGTGCAACTAAAAAGTCATTAAATTAAATCAATGGCTTCTTTCATGATAATTTTCTAAAATTTTCTTAACTTTACAATTAATAATTTCAGTTAAAATTTTAAGTTTTATTATTTTAATTATCAAATTGAATATTTTTATTAAAAATAAAAAATTACAAATTTAAAAAAATAAATATTTTATTATTTTATTGAATTTATGAATAATATATTATGAACCATTAAAAAATTATTATTTAGCATATTTCCCCTATTTTATATATTATTTTCATCTATTTCTAATGGAATCCCTGTTTGAATCTAAGTCAATACTCTAAAGCTCCATGAGTTGATTTACCAGTGCTAACATAGGGCTTAGATTACTTTAGTTTAAACTTAAGTGACAAATAGAGTACTACACAAGAAAGAATATAGAGAGAATGACAGATGACCAAAAAATTCAATGGCTGAGGTGAATAAAAACGGGGGAAGCATCTCCTATTTAAAGGGTCAGTGTGACCACAATTTAGAAAGGTGCAATCTCACCCATTTATTGCAAGATAATATTTCAACTACTTTTAATTCATAATCAACAACTAATGCCTGATTGATTCCTCTTCAATATTCAATCAAGACCTTAATACTTGATTAATTTTCTAGTCAATTAATCATTATTCCTTAATAGCAATTTATTTCCTTGATTGACTAATCTATTTGATTAGGAAGATTCCCTATTCCCTGATCAATTAGTCTGGCGACTTGGACCCAAATTCTATCAATTTTATTACATGAAATTAAACGTGCTTATCTCATCCTATCAATTCTCTTCTCCATTCGCATCCTCATTCCCATTTTTAATTAGTTCACAAACTAAATTTTTGAGGCTTCAATGAATCGTTTCAAAATTCAAATATTGTGGACTTATTCAATACAAATGGCCGGCACAGGTCTACTATTCTAAATTGCCATGCATCTCTAATCTATTCATCAACCACAAGAATTGAAGTCGTATGGTCTCCAAATTGTGATTTATTTTATATTTAACATTTTTATTCGAAAAGATTCTTAGACACTCAAACAACTTTCAAGTGTCAACTTGCACTGGCGACAAATCTTTGAACAGATAAACAGATCAAAATAGAATACTTAATTAACTTTGTATATGCAGTCTGATTGAGACAAGTTTCAAAACAAACACTTTTGCATCTGCAATTACATTGAGACAAGTCAGAAGACCCAAAATTCATATATATATTTTTCCCTTAACCAACACAGCGACTTTAAGCCATTAGGCCGACGTGGAACTCAGTGGAATGTCCCATCTCCAACTGTTTCAGTTGAAGAATAGTTGATATATTCGGCAATAGACACGGATATAGATATAGATAGTAATAATAAAACCAAAGTAAAGATAAAGGAGGGGGGGGGGGAGAAGATAAAGTAGGAGAATTTTTATCTCTTATCCACCATCATCCATATATGGGGCTACTTTTAGTTTTATATCCACTAAATCATACCAAAAGGCCCCTTCCCCTCCACCAACGACCCATGTTGAAGATATAAAAGAAAAAATGTCACAAAAGGGGGGGGGGGACAATACCCACCAGAAACAAATAAAACGTTGAACCCTGTATTAATCTTCATATCAATAGCCATATGAAAACAAATCCCTCTAATATACCCATTCAGTTCTGTTATATATATTTACATATAAAACACTTCCTTCAATGGATTTGGTTCACAAGGTTAAAAAGAAAAAAAAGGATTTGGTTCAGGATTTCGATGCATATGCCCAATATGTCTTATCAATTATTGTGCTTAAAAATTTGTCATTATTGGTATAGCAATGTGGGTTCTAATAATAATAAGAGTTAGGGAAATCCGATACGCATGGGAAGAGGATAAGAACCCAACTTTTTAGGGTGGCTATGTCAAAGGGAAAGACGATAAATCATGTCATATATGAATTAATGATGTGTGTGTGTGTGTATCTGTGTGTGCATGCTTTTTTGTAAAGTGAAAAATAACAAACCATTCTTTCATAGTGGGTACACAATCAGTTGTTAATTCAAACAGTGTTTGGGATTGAGCATTTCTTTTCCGAGTGTCCCAATCTGACTCAGAAGTTAAAAAGATGAGCATATGATAACAAAACCACTCTTTTTCTAGTAATATCTTGTGCTTTCAAATTCTCTAGATGCCACTTCTTTCCAGGAAAATTATATATAGGGTTCCGGTTCATTAATATCCCCCTTTATGAACATCCCTTCTACGTCGAAAATAACCTTTCCTTTATTTGCCTTTTTTCCTAAATCGTTCATTAAATATGTTATCGTTAGATTCTAATTAATACCATTACTATAGATATCTGGTTATGCGCTTTTTATACAATCCGAAAAGAAAATTTTAAGATCAATTAGTTTACAGTTATAATATATGTCTCAACCCTACGCTAATTAGATGATGATCATCATCATCACAAAGATATTGTTTTATGCTTTTTAATTGTTCATAAATGATGAAACATTTGTGGGAATAAATTATTGATAATGTGTTATCATTATATCACTAGAGAAAAGAGATGAGTTTGAAAGATTTAAGCCGGAAAGAAAAGAGAATGAGGATAAAAGAGAGAGGATATGCATGAAATGACGGGACGTGACATATAATAGGGAAAGCAAACGAACTATATATATATATATATAAAGAAGAATGTTATCATTAAAGAGAGATCGATATGCATAATGCATGTACATACAGATGGGCAATTGTTTTTTTTTTTTTTGGCTAAAAAAGGGAGATATGCTTGCCATGAAAAAGCTATTGATTCGTTATGCGTACGTAATGACGTGAATGGAATATGTGTTCAATCTACGAAAAAGCATATATTTATAATCAGGCACCCTGGTTTAGACTTTAAATCTAGCTGCGCTATTCGAGTTTTTATGAATTTAAAAGATAAGATTAAAATATACATTTAGTCTTTTAACTCTAAATATTTTTTTTTAAAAAATGATGAGATTAAAATTTTAAACGTTGATAAAATATTTTCAAGTACTAACATATTAAGTTTAATTTTTAAAATATCTATAATTGTTACAAAAAATAATCATTGAAGCCTAATGATTTTAGAGTTAAAAGACTAAATGTATGATTTTTAAAGTTAAGGGACTAAATTAAAACCTTATATAAAATTAAAGGACCAAATATATACTTTAGGAAAAGATAAATAAAATGTTATTGTTTGTATACCAAAAGATAAATAAAATGTTATTGTTTGTATACTTAGTTATGTATTAAAATATAATTAATAACTAGAGCTAGATTTGACAAGTGTTTGGAATGTCATAATTGTGTTGAGAATGACCGAGTAATGTGGAAAGGGAGAGATATCGAGCACGCAAAAGATAGACACACGGTTAACCAAATCGTTAATTTGTATAATACGAGTAGATAAAAGGAATGTTAAAAAAGAATATAATTTTAAAGGACCCTCCCTCCATAATGAAATTAATTATTAATTACAAACAACTTTGACTTATTCTTGTTTCTTTTCTATGCATGATTAGTTAAATGAAAGAAGAGAAGACGTAGCTGAAGACCCTAATCATGATTTTACATTCGAAGCGTTAATTGTTCGGATTGAAATGAGCTAATAGAAGCTTACGTGTTTTAAATTAACAATTGAAAATGTGTAAAATATGTTAGAAGAAGTTCAGTTTTTTCGGCTTTTTGGGGAAACCTTTTGATAAACAACGTTAAATACTTCTTTTTCACTTTTAGCGGTTAAAAAATTGGGAAAATTCTAATAAAATGATTATTGACTAAATTGTAATTTTGAAATGTTGGGAAATATACATTATTTCCTTTTAACATTTTTTTTTTGGTAAGAGGATCAAGTCACCTTGCAGCCGCTGCCGAAGTCTAGATGCCCATCGGTTGCCAGAGTTTCAACAACTGACCAATGACGGGTGGCTACATACCTTGTTATTAGAGTTGTTAATTACAATACTAAACTTGTTAATAGCGTTATAGGACTTATTAACTGCATTACTGAAGTTGGAAAAAAATATCACTTTTTGAATTTTTTAAAAAACCTGTTGTTCATTGCTAGACTGAACTTGTTAATAGCGTTACAGAACTTATTAACCGCATTAACAAAGTTATAAAGATGCTATTTTTTGAATTTCCTGAAAACCTGTTGTTAACTATTATACTGAATTTGTTAATAGTGTTACTGAACTTGTTAACCACGTTACTGAAGTTGTAAAGATGCCAAGTTTTGAATTTTCTAGAAAACCTGTTGTTAACTGCTATATCGAACTTGTTAATAGTATTAAATAACTTGTTAACCATATTATCGAAGTTGTAAAAATATCACTTTTTGAATTTTCTTTTAAAAAACTTGTTATTAACTGTTATACTAAACTTGTTAATAGCGTTAAAGAACTTTTCAATCATGTTATTGAAATTGTAAAAATCCTCAACAAAAAAAAAAGTTGCTGGCTGTCAAAACTCTAGAAACCGGTCATCAGCCTACTATCGAAGCTTTGGCGATTGGTGGCCACCTGAACTCCGACAGCAACTGCTAGTCTAGTAACAGGCCAGCCAATGAAGGTGGCTTGAGCCTCTTACAGAAGAAAAAAAAATTTAAGAGCAATAGTGTAAATTTTTCAACATTTCAAAATAACTAAATTGATTTTACAAGTTCAAGTGACTATTTGGGCTTTGCAAATTCAATGATCATTTTATTGGAATTTTTCCTAAAAAATATGAGCCAAATGACTTATATAACTTGAACCAATTAATTTGACCTCAATTTTAAAGGGGAAAAAAACTAAGTTTTCCCACCATCTGATTATGTTTTCAAATTAAAAAATTAATGAATATACATTAAATATTTATTGATGTATAAAATAAAATTTACAAAACTAATATGTATCATTAGGTTTATGAATTATATATGATACAAAGCATTATATGCATAATTTTAATTAGCTGTTGGCATGAAAACTTGAAAGCGTACGTGTAGTGCGTGTGTGTCTTTGGTTTTGTTTTATTTTATTTTTTGTTAATTTAACACTGTTTTGATGGTCGGGTGGAAAATCTAGTTAACTGAATAACCGGGAGGAAAAAAGAAAAGGCTTTTATTGTGACACGTATTCTTACCGTTCCATAATGCGTTCATAGACAGGGATCCCAAGAAAATGCCCGTCCGGCTCCCCTTCAACCACGAAGACTTGCTACTTTTAAAGAATTTGGACCCCAAAAAAATTACTTTTATAGGAAGATAACAATATTTTTTTACATTGTACTCTCTCCGATTCCAGCTTTAAGAATTAATTATAAGATTTATTTTAATCATAAATACATTATTTTAATCCACTTAGTTTATGTCGATTTTTTGTACACGATCAAACACATTTTTTTTTAAGTTCTTTTAAAGCACGAGGTTGTAAGTTTAAAATTGTTGTAGAGAGTATAATAACTGTGTGAGTTATGGTTAAAAGAAAATCTACTTTGTCTCCCAAAATTGCGTCCAACATGTGTTATTGGAATTAAGAATAAATGGGATAAGAGAAGTAGTTTTAACTAATAATTAACTAAGTTAACTATTTAATTTATACAAATTAGTTATATAATAAGTCATATATTTCGGAGGGAGTATTAGCTTAGTATTAACATGTTAAAATATAAAATATAAGTAGTAAGAGAACTGTTGGCCTGTAACTTATATATATTGCAAAATGGATCAACAATTCTAAATAAAATAAAAAATAAAAAGACTTTAAAATATAAAAGAGGAACCGAAAGTGCAACATATGGAGCCAAAACAACCGAAAGTGGAACTTGTGGCTGATGTGGTGGTTGAGAGACTCACAGTCATAGGAGTTATTATATAATCATCTGGTCCTATTTATAAGATAAAGAAAAAAGTTTTTTTTATCCTTTTTATAAACCACATCGTTAAATTTTCAATATAAATATACTATTTCGGCCTTCATTTATTATGGTATATACATTAAATAAGAATGAAGTTGAAAAGTTATTATATTTTAATAAAAAATTAATGCAGTTTAAAGTTTTTCTTGGTTTGTATGGAACATGTTGAAAACGCCCTATAAATAGAACCAGAGGAGTATTATCGTTTTCGAATATTCCTCTTTATTATTATTATTCCCTCTTTAAATTTTCCACAATATATATGTCCATGTCATATCAATATCTATGACTAATTATTTGACTTTACATGTATGAGAATCAACCAGAATATTTATTTAACAAAAACAATCTATATAAATAAAAGAAACAAATCTAAGCCAGTTGATTTGATTCTAATTATTTTTTCGCCTTGAAATCAATGAACTCAATCACTTACCAAATTTGATATTCGCATTTAATCGTATTTATTCATGTCGTCTGCCTCTTTGCATGAATGACCAGCTGATGATGACCAGGAGCGGAATTTAGAATCTCATTCTATATTCATATTATTATTCCTAAAAACAGAATATTCTTTCGCACCGACAAAAAAGTACTGGCCTTGTAAATTTCTTTTATTTTATTCCTTCAATAGATCTTAATTTTTTTTTACTTTAAGATAAAAAAAACTTTACTGCATTATATATTTAGAATGACAATTAAACGATTGTCTTTGTTCTTCATTGTCCTATATTTTGACCTCATTAAAATATATGAGGAGGAGTAGTGGTAGTAATAGTTTCAGTGGGAGGTGAAAATGACAAAAAGGATGGCAAATCCACAAAAAGTATAAAAACTTAATTATTCAAGGAATATGCTTAAACATGTGCGAGTATGTATTAACGTAGGGAATGGAAGCATATGCCCGATTAGTGATTCACATTCATTATATAAATATATATAAAAAATAATTAAGACGTCTTCAAGTGTTACAAGGACTCGATTCAATTAAGCAAGAAACTTTTTTTACCAGGAGCAAAATCATCTATAGACATATCAATATAATGAAACACATTCGGCCGGGGACAAAGAAACAGTCACGTATATAATAACGAAACAATATTTTTTCCTTTTCCTTTTTAGGGGTAGGGGTGGGTACGTATACATATATATATATATATATATAAATGTGTGTGTGTGTGTGTATGGACAAAACTAATTATTTCAATTAGAATTGGTTATCAACAAACATATAATTCGTAATCGAACAATTACTCCAAATAATTTCTCCCTTTGATTCATCAATCATGTGTGCTATTCCAGCCCATCATCAATCATGCATGATTGAATTTTTCGTTGAGGAGGTTGAGAATTATTGAGATCTTCCTCATTATTATATTAGTACTATAAACATCATGCCCGTTGAAATTGTTTCGCATATATCATAAAAAATAAGAACAATCAAGTTTCTATGAGGTTAAACCTTTTACTATAAACGTTGCCCTCATAACTTCGAAAGTTTATACTCCTTCAACCCTATATATAATATAGAGTTTTTTCATAGATATAATCCTATTTGTAAGATACATTTAAGGGATGTAAAATTTAAAACATTTCTTTTTTATTTTTACTCCCACTAATTACATGTTATATAACTACATTAATTAATTACCTATATCTTTCTTTCTTTTTTCTATTTGCTCTTTCTCTCTCCATAAATAAGGATATTTTTCAAACGTATATAGCATACATCTATACACATTTAATATTTTAAGTAATTTTAATTATTTTTTTGTTCATGTAATTCGGTTATTTGTATCTTATGTATAAAAACAGAGAGGGTAAAAACCATGCTGGGAGTTCTGACCATTGGGGAAACCATAGGTCAACTTGTGATTTCACATCAACTTCCATTCCTAGCTATTCCAACATTGTTTGTTCTCAATTTATTCAATGTACTCCTTTAGTAGATGACTGTCATTAATTAATTAATGTTTTGCTTACTTGATTGCCCATTAACATATTAATTACCCACTCTTTTTTTCCCTCTCTTATCAAATGAGCGAATTTGCCATTACTGTACATCTGCCTGCTTGTATATACACGAGTTGTCACTTTTTTCCTAAAGAATACTATTTCCTTAAATATTTGTGCATTAGGAAGAGACTGTAAAATTGGGTCCACGTTGATCTTTAGGTGACAGTGTGTGTGTAGGTAAGGTACGAAAGCACACTGGTCTTTTTAAAAACAATGAGTCCGAAGTCCGAACAAGGGCTACATATACGTCTAAGTGGTGATGAGTCGATCGAAACTCGTGTAGTCCCAACAAACGCCTAATTTGTCAGACATGTTTCTTTTAGTTTGGCGTTCTGTCATTCAACTCAACAGTAAAAGAAATTAAAAGAAAAGAAATTAAACAGAACAAATTAAAGCTTTGCTTGTCATCATTCATAAAGAATCGATCCAATTTATTAAGACCAAAGAAGCGAAGTTCATTGACACACATTACATTATCTATTGCTTTAATTTTAGCTCTCTCTCTCTCTCTCTTTTCTTTTCTGGTGCCCACAATGCAGATAGATAGATGAATAATTGCCAGCCACCCTCGCATCGCATGTGCTCGTAAGAGAGAATATCTATATATGTTGAGGCATAAAATCTGGACCTTCCTACTCACACCACTCAATTTGAATAAAATGAATACAGACACAGAGACAGAGATCAGAGAAAGAGAGAGAGAGAGACTTATTATTGTTGGCCTTTGATCCAAGTGCATGAAAGAACGTGCATGGTCTGGTGATATACATGGAGGGACTTATTAGGTGTCGACTTATAATTCAGGCCACAGAATCCGCATCAGCCGACCACTAGGGTTATCAGAGTTTGTGTAGTTTCAGGATTGAACACGTAGCTACGTTTAATTTTATTATTGTATATATTAAGAGGTATCTTTGTACGTGTGCGTGTAATGTTTGGCAAAATATGTAAAGAAAGAAAAGAGGGTTGAGAAGATGCTCTAACACACATGTGGTGTCTGGGATATAGCGGAACAGGGTGCATGGCGTCTTATTATTTATAGGTATCGATTCACTTTCTCTTAGTGTGATTTCGTGACACGTTGGTTTCCATGCACTTAGGAGTCGTTCAATGTTTCTTGTTGGGTAGGCGGTTAACAGTAGTCTACCACTCTCACACACCTCACCTAGATACCTAAGCTAGTTGTTTTGTTAATTAATTAATATAAGCCTGTTAAAAACATTTATTATTAATTAGTCTCAGAAAAATCGTATGGAGAAAGAGGAATCCAGCTAATGCCTTAGCGTTCAAGTTCTACGACGACATCCAATAGTTGTCAGCCTCCACCTTCGTTCCCTCAATGTTGGCCATACTATGTATGATTTTACGACTTTCGATAATGGAAAGAAATTTATAGAAGCTTAAGTATGCTGATCAATATTGAAGATAACTTCATATAAAATGATCAAGAGGGGGAAATAAAACAGGAACAAGGTGTCATTTCTCATTTTAGTTTAGTAACACTAATATAATTTAATACTAATCCAATTGAACTAGTTTGTTTATCCAGATATTTGAGACAAGCTTAGCTGATGATGAGGGTGATGAGACATGTTCAATTTCTTTATCCAAATGAATGTGAAAAGGAAAAAGGATGTTTATTTGCGGAGATTTAGGCTAAGAATGCGGGAACACTATAAAATATTAAACAAAGTATAAAGATCCTCTAGAATCTACCTTTACAGCAAAAACTTTCCAGTAAAAAAAATTGATACAAAAATTAAATTTGTTTGTGATTTTTCCTACTATTTTTTTCCTTTTTAAAATTATATGAGAACTTTATAACAGTGTATTTTCAAAATATTTTTATGTTATACTATTTTTGGGGTTTGTTCTTATTATATTTTCCCTTCTCGAAACTAAAAAGAACAAATTTTATATTACTCCTTTCATCAGTCTTATATATAAGTTTCTCTTAACTAATTCATAAAATCTAAAAAAAATGTAGGTAAGTTGTTTATTTAGAATTAATATGTAGAAAATTTTTGACATTTCTTTTCAAAACGCCCTCTATCATTAATAATTATAGTTTAATGTGCAGAAATAAAAATCATGTCCGAATAAATAAGGGTATTAACGAAAAAGAACATTTAATATGGGAGACAGACCAGAAAAGATGAGACTTTATATTTGGGACCAAGTCAATTTTTTTTTGACTTGATTGCTGTTCTAACCAATATATATATATATATATATATATATATATATATAGTGTCGGCCGGCAAAAGATCTCCATCAGATGGATCATGGAAATTAATAAAATATTTGCATGCACAAATATATAGATTAATGTATTAATTGAACAAAAGTAGGTTAAAAAAATAAGAGATGCTGAAAAAGCATATAGAATATACGAAGACACAGTTAATAATGAAAGTGCGAGAGAAAGAAGAACCTGCGCATGTGAGAAAGCTCTGAAAGAGACGACGACCTATGGTAGTCTGATGCGCTTTGTTAGGTGATCCAACTATATATATAATACCAGTAATTAATAAATTAATTAACTCTGCTTAAACCCAATTAAGAAAATCAATTAATTGACTGGCTAGCTAGATACCCTTTCTCTCTTAAATATAATACTCATCCGGTCCTTCATATAGGACCCAATTCTTGATTTAGTTTTGGTCCTAAATATAAGACCCATTTCTCATATTTATCAATTTTCTCTAAATTACCCCTATAGATACTCTCTCACCCATAATCAAGTAGAAGAGGGAGATGGGTATTAAGAAAGATGATTATGGAATTTTGGAAAAAATGTCTCACTTTTCTTATAATTAACTAACTTATCTAACTTCCTTAATCTAATCAAATTAGTTAAATGGGTCTTATATTAAGGATCGGAGGAGTATAATACAATATAATGAATAATAGTATCGTAAGGCTTACGTTTCAAAGACTTATCATGCAAGTAATTAAACATGGCCTCACGCGTCAACGGAGGATTCTGTGGGTTTCGTCGTACTAGGTTGCATTCTGGTGCATGCAAAGCAAACAAATACACCCACACACACACATGTCGACATCTCTCCTTCGTTGTCTTTTTTTGTCTCTTGTTGAATTTCTTCGTCTCTTTTAATAAAGCACACGAGTCAGAGAGATCTAGAAAAACGTTAAGGGCATCTTATTATATATATTTGGTTTGGTTTTGACAAAAAAGAAAGAAGAAGCGTGACAAAACCATTATATATATATTCGTACGTTGAGAGAGTTGAGCATAGTTTCATGTCTCGGTTCAAAGAAGGGGACCAGAAACACCACCACAGAATCGTCTTGCGCTCTTATTTTATTCCCATATTACTTTGACAACAAGTCACACCAGAAACCTACGATCAACTTTATTATGTGTGTTCTCAACTATCCACGCTGTTGCATTGTTCACCTCATTGATCTGTGTGTACAGTTTCCATTACAGCCCTGCATAAAGCTAAATAAATTCTTTTAAAGTATTTACATTTACTGCTTTTTTTCAAACTAGTTTGTCTTAACTGATATATAACCTAATAATACACATAAATATTTCAGAAAAATCATGTGATATGCTACCTCTGATCTTAATTATAAAACTTCGTTTGTAAAAATCTCATTTGTAGACTACAAACGAGGTTTTATAATGAGGACCGGAGATAATATGCTATAATTAAATAGTTTATTTAGCTTTTTTAATCTCCCCAAACTAATCAATTATGTTTTATATTGAAGATGATAAGTATTATTTCTCAAAAGTCTTGATATTTGTCTGTGGACGCTAGGATGTTGGGTACGTAAGAAACCCTAACGTAATTATATGTTATCTTTGTCACAAGCATGATTTCGGGGGGAAAAACATAAAAACTCTCGAGTTTAATTTCATTGAGAATGAAGCGAGCTTGTTGAAGGGGTTCCATTTATGTATTATTATTATTTATTTCATTTTAAAGAATGGTTAATAATTAACAACTTGAGGTTATAAATAAGACTGAACTCGCCGCGACCTTCCACTTACTAGAAAATTTTCATATCATTAGGCTGTAAAGTTATTCACGAATTGTGTATTATTAAATGAATGTATGAATATTTTGGTTAGCATCAATAGCTGTTTGTTTTGCGGTGCTCAATCTTTTCCATTGGGCGTCATTTTGATTTTTGAATGGGGCCCCCATGTAAAAAATTTTAAATATTCTACCCTTTTTTTTACTACCTCCGGTCCTAATTATAAGAGCCAATTGACTAATTTGAGGAGATTAAGAAAGTAAGTTGAGTTAGTTATTTGTCCTAAATATGTGTTGTTTTTCCTAAAATATTCTTACTAATCAAGTGTATTGACTAGAACTATCATTGTTAGAAGGGCTACTTTGAAAAAAAATGTATAAATATGAGAGACAAACTGGATGGGGTCTTATATTTAGGACCAAAATAAAAATCAAACAGGGTCTTATATTAAGGACCGGAGGTAGTATTAATTAACTTTTAACATGTAGTATTTAATTAGCCAAATTCTACTATTGTTAAAAATACTGGGACGGATTGTATTTTGGGGTGATGAATTTTGATGTGGAGAAATAGCTTTTGAATTATATATATCTTGAGGATAAATCTGATGGCTGAGACGAAAGATGAAAAGAAAATTGATTATCAAAGAAATTAGAGATGGGCGGAAACTGGAAAGGGAGTTCCAAAAGGGTACGCATTTGAATGGAAATAAAGCAGAATAATCCAAAATCACGAAGGTGCTTTCCTCAAAATTCATCACAACTTCAGAAAGTCAAAAGTTGGAAAATTTCAAGACGCGTAAATAAACTAATTCAAACAAATTAACACGCGCAAATAAACTGATTGTTACACGGAGCCTAGTATCGCTATCTAGCATTCAAATCTTCATGATATAATTTAAAATAAGAAAGCAAGATTATGCGAAATTATTTGTCTTTTTAACTTTTTAATTTTTGGTGATAATTAACTAATAATGTGAATATCATAAATTCATGAGTTCATTTCAATATTGGTATATACATTGGGAGAGCCTTTTTATTATTGCAGTAAAAATATCAGTGTAACAAGGATGAAGCAATATCAGTTTAGAAATTGACGGAAAGTTAAAATTAAAATTAACATAAGATACTTCAACCACTCTCCTGTTTAGTGTAATTACACTTATCTCTCCTTTATTTAAAAATGTACATTTTAATCCAAATACTTAAAAATACTTTAAAAATATATTTTTAATTCAAAATTATATTCAAATAAATTTTATTTATTAATTTAAACTTCATTTACTAAATTTATGTTTAATAATATTTAGTAAATTTAGACAATATTGAAATAATTTTTTACTTAAAAAAAAAAAGTTTGTTAAAAATTTGTGTAACTTTGTTGACAAATATATGTTAAATGAGATATATTGAAAAATTTTAAATTAGAAAATTTACATATTATTATAATATGTTCAAAATTATATCTTTTAATATAATTGAAAATATACACACTTCGCAAGACATTTTCAAGCAACAAAATATTATATTCTAAGTAAGCTTAAATAAAATAGATTAAAAATATAAAATTATTGAGAAGGTAAAATTTTAGAATTATAAAATTAAATAACTTGATAATATAAAAAATTAATCAATAAAATAACACTACCTCCGATCTTAATATAAGAATTAGCTTCACGTTCAATTTGGTTCTAAATATATAAGACCCTAATTCACGTTATCTTTTATGTTTATATTTTTTTAAAAATATTTATTGTAGTAGTTATACATCTTAAATCTTCTATCTAGGCAATAATCATACTAGGAAAGATAACACATATTTATTATAAATAACTAATTTAATAAACTCTCTTAATCTATTTAAATTAATCAATTAGTTTTTATATTAAGGATAAAAAGTAGTATAACAAAAAATTGAAAAATATATAATAATATGACTCTTTTTAAAATGGGCAGAAGGTACCGGCAGATAGAATAAAAAAGAGACAAAATTGAGGCCGACATACCTCAACGGCAGAGGCTTTAAGTGAACGGCCCTCAAGAGACCAATTATGGAAACCCCGCACTGCCTTCCGTGGCCAATGCCAGCCACTATTATCTGCATATTTCTTTTGCTTTTTTTGAATATAATTTGTATTATTTTTTTTTTTTTTAAAGGAGGAAAATAAATGGTGGGAACGGAGAATGGAGAGCGAGTGAGAGTGGCACAAGTCCATAGGAATGAGCCCACGTGGACAGATCTTTTAGCTGCCAACACCCATGGCTTCACCACTCCTCTGCTCAGAAGACGGCTGCCCTCCTCTTCCCCTGTTAACCAAGGACTCTTCTGTCATTTCCTCCCATATTCTTTTTTTACTTTTTGCTTTTAAAAACAGACAATAGATATTTTTGACAACAATGTTACATTTTTTTAGATATTAATTATCTTCAAATAATTTTAACTAATACTACATCCTGTCCTTAATATAAAAGCTAATTAACTAATTTGAATAAATTAAAAAAATAGTTAAGTTAGTTATTTACAATAAATAGGGTTATCTTTTTTAAAATATTCTTGCTAATTAAGTATATTCGCTAGAACTACTATTATCACAAGAAGTACCTTCAAAAAATAGACAAATATGAGAGACAAAGTGAATTAAGATCTTATATTTAATACCAAAATAAAATTCAAGCAAGCTCTTATATTAAGGACCGAAGGTAATATTTCGAACAACATAATTTGTTTAATTGTTTCTTATAAAAAGGACATAATTCTTATAATTTCATTGAATTAGGTGTGCGTACTTAAATTTCAAAAAATACTCACAATGTTATAAAAGATGTAGATGGTAGAGTATCATTAAAAACAATTATAGCCAACTCATTAAATCTGTTTTAAATGGAAAATTTTTAACTTTATTTATATTAAATGAGATTTTCAGAAAAAGAAGAAAGAAAAAAAAGTATAAAGAGTCACATTCAAGTATAAACTATAAAGATAAAATTAACAAATAAACATTAATTATTATTCAAGCGATCCTTATATTGTAGATCAAAAACTTTTTCTAGAAGTAACTTATATCTCCAATGAATGAAAAAGCATAATAACGTAGTGCTAGATTGAAAAGGTACTTTTTTAATTTATCGTTATATAACTATACCATCAAAACAAACAATGAGAAAAGAAGTTGGTGGAGTGAAAATGAATCGATTTCCTAAAATTATTTTTATTTAGGATTTTAATATGACATACTAACACCAAATATAAGATAATTACAAAAAAATATATATGGTACTCCATCTAATCCTAAGAATTAGATAACAAATATATAGAGGTTTAAGAAATTACTTGACTAAGTCATTTATAAAAGAATAAAACTTACATCAAGTTCATTATATTCATTATGTGAAGTCCTTAATTATGCATGACCATATATTTTTTTATATTAGTATTTAATAGAATTTAATTATAAATTTACATGAAGAAAAAAAAATAATTATGTATAATTAGAAAACTTGATATAGTAAATATAAAAAATTTCATACAAGTTTTCCTTTTATAAAAATATGCGTTGGCTTTTTAAGATATTTATAGTAGAAAGTAAAATAAAATCTCAAAAGATATGAATGAGAGTGCAGTGCAGGGGAACCAAACCGGAGGAAAAGACCAAAAACAGCCTCGAAGGGGGCGGTGGGATGGTGGGCCCTACAGGTGAGGGGACACAGTCGGGGCTTCAGTTTACAACCTCTTCTTTTTTTTCTTCTCATCTTTTTTTTTTAACTGCTAGATTAATATTTTAACAGTTTAGATTTAAATCTTTTTAAAACTATTATTAAAATATTAAATTATAAAGATAAATAAATTATAAATCATAAACTATATTAAAATTTAATTCTAATAGTTTGTAAATGTACTAAAATGTTTATAAAATTTTTTTATAAATAGTATATAAAAAAAAATCTAAATTGTTAAAATATATTAATCTAACTGTTAAAAAAAAAAAGAAAAAGAAAAGAGACGATGGGAAGGGAGGGGGAGAGGTTCTGAACCGTGTGGCAAGCGTGGGACCCTGCCTGGGCGTTATAGGAGCTTCTGGTTGCAACTATAAATCCATGCCTCCACCCTCTGCTTCTTTCCCCACTCACTCACTCAATATCTCCCTTCTTCGACCTCTTCTTGCTCTCTCTCTCTCTTCACACACTTTAAAATCACCATTATATTCCTCTATATATCTTCCCCTCCAATCTTTAGGTATTCCCTTCATTTCATTTCAGTTGTTGAACATCATAATCACCATGCTCTGTTATTCTCAACCCCTTCATAACATGCTTGTTTTGCAGAGATATGACGCAGCAGAATGTGATGGTCTCTGATGCCAATTCCAGAATCAACCTGGCTTTCACCGCCGCCGCCGTCTCTAACTCCTTCAATTTCACCACCGCACCTCACAAGCCCCCCGCACCACTCGGCGGCGGCTTCATCTCCATTTCAAGGAAGAAGTTCTTGAAGACCCTCGACATCAGTGGAGCCGCCAAAATTAATTCCTGGGTTGACTCCATGCGGGCCTCTTCCCCTACACACCGCTCCACCACTCTCACCACCTCTCCTTTTGACCCAGAACGCAACTCTTGGATCGTGAGCCCCTCTCTCTCTGTGTCTCTGTCTCTAACTCAGGTCAACTTTTTCATCACTTATGAATCTAACCATATGTATGATCAAGCAGCTTCATCACCCATCTGCATTAGACATGTTTGAGCAAATCATCGACGCTTCCAGAGGAAAGCAAATAGTTGTGTTTCTCGACTACGATGGGACGCTCTCGCCTATCGTTGACGACCCTGATCGAGCTTTCATGTCCAATGGGGTTAGTTCTGTTGCCGACTCTAAATTAAATTATTCAACTACTCTCTCCAAACTGGATAGTAAGATCCTCAATCTATCTTACGTACGTGTTAACAGATGAGGAAGACGGTGAGAAACCTTGCCAGGTGTTTTCCCACCGCTATAGTTAGCGGCAGATGCAGAGACAAGGTGCATTTCATAGGCTTCTTTTGGTTTCTTTTCTCAAACATCGTTATACATATACATGTATATATATAAACACTCTTGTGTCCTTTCCTTTCTTCCATGTTTGATTAAATTCGCAATTGTTTCACAATATACAGGTGTACAACTTTGTTCGCTTGGCAGAGCTATATTATGCAGGAAGCCATGGGATGGACATTAAAGGCCCGACCAAAATCTCTAAATACAATAAAGTGAGTATATCCACTTAACACTACAGCTCTATAATGGCATTTCTCTCTTTCTATAACACAGTTGACTGATTAACTATGCTCTGCAGGACAGTAAAGCGATTCTGTTTCAGCCTGCCTGTGAATTTTTACCCATGATAGATAAGGTTGGTGGTTTTTTATTCATGATTTCTACTTTCGTCTTACGATCAATCGAGTCTCGAAGATGTGAAAAAGATAAACTTTTTTCTCTCTCTCCCCCACGAACTCTCAGGTGTATCAATTGTTACTTGAGAAAACAAGCTCAACTCCTGGAGCTAAAGTGGAGAACAATAAGTTCTGTGTCTCTGTTCATTTTCGCCGTGTTGATGAAAAGGTACGAACCATTCTTCCTTTTTCCCACTGTAATCTCATGCAACTATTTTTTCACTCTGCTCTGATGAATCAAATTAAATGCTTGCTTTTATACACAGAAATGGAGCGAACTGGCAAACCAGGTTAGATCGGTGTTAAAGGAATACCCCAAGCTTCGTCTTACTCAAGGAAGGAAGGTGGGCCCAGCTGGTTCTGTAGTTTATTCTATTCTTGATATTTACTTTGAGGTTGTTAATTAAGAAAGATCAAAGAATCGATGTCTCACTTTCAATGCGATTTGCTTGAATCAGGTACTTGAGATTCGTCCCCCCATTAAATGGGACAAAGGAGAGGCCTTGGAATTTTTGTTAGAGTCACTTGGTAAGTCCACAATGTTGAAACTTGTGTTTCATTAACCCACCAAGTCCACTTAATTGATCGTTCGATAATATTAATATAAGTAAATATTATTGGACAAGTAGAGGGGAAAAAAAGAAGGAAAAAGACAGAAAGGAAGACCTCTAATGAATGGCCAAAGAGCTTCATAAGTTGTCAACTTTTTTGTTTTGCTCTGGTGGGGATGTGTTTGCCAATCTGAATAGTAAATCCAAATATGTCGACAGGATTTGCCAACTGTGCAGACGTGTTTCCTGTTTACATTGGAGACGATCGATCCGATGAAGATGCATTCAAGGTATCCAATGATATTACTTTGATTCCTTCCTTCACTTTTTTTTTTCCCCCAAAAAAAGTCTTCTTCTTCTTCTCCAAAAACAAACACTAGGCTCCCACACACTCACTTTAATTATTATATATTATTATTACTACTACTACTACTTTAGAAAGCTTGTTATTAAGTATTTATCCTCTAATGTCGTGCTGCAAAAAACAGAAACTGAGAGAGAGAGGACAAGGGTATGGCATTCTTGTCTCCAAATTTCCGAAAGATACGAGTGCATCTTACTCTTTACAAGAACCCGACGAGGCAAGTACACATTTGAGACCTCATATTTTCTCCACAAATATATATTAATAATATATGGTTGTTTATTTTCTGATTAACACACACACACACACATATATATGCAGGTGATGGATTTTCTTCAGCGATTAGTGGAGTGGAAAAGAGTTTCGGTGCGAGCTCGTTCCAGGGTGTAAATGACATAAATGTAAATGTCTACCCTGCCAAAAAAAAAGCTCAGGGTGGTAGGATATGGTATAGGACACTTGTTAATTTTTGTTCAGCTAAGAGGAACAAGACAAATATGTAAGGATCGATAAAGCAAAAGCCGAAGAAAGACACAAGTGTCTTTCTTAGTTTAGATGTGACCAGCTAGCCAAGTACAGGAGGAACATATATATATATATATATATATATATCATTAATTATGTCATTGTGTAACTTCAGAAGTTCAGATATATCTGTCTACCTAAGTCTTAAAGCATTAATTGGATCGAGCTGCTGCTTTATTTATAGTTATCGCGATCCATGGATTCATTAGCATCCGAGCTCGTTCATTTGTTTCATCACTGGCCATACATAATATATAAATATATATATATATATATATATAGATGCTGTGAAGGATAAGATAATCGAAGGCATCTATGATTGGGTATATGGAGATTCAGGTAATTAGGGGGTCCCTTATATCAACTATATATCGATCTCTCAAGGACTTGAAGCATTTTATACATCAAATCAAAGCTGACTCAAAAGTGGCAGTTTTGATCTTCTCTTTTTAGTGCTCAAAGTCATCATTGAAACCTTTTAATTATTACCAGTCCAGATGCATTCCCATGGTCTTAATTCCCTCTGATATATGCCATACTAGCTCCTCCCACATTAATTTTTTAATATCCCTCCATGGATTCTTAAATCAAAACGCAATATCTGTGTGCTGTACATGTGTAAGCTGTTGGACATTATATCAATAATTGCTGCAACGAACACAATATCATTTGAATTCTTTTTCTGGCAACTGCAAATTTAGTGGCGAATGCAATGAGAATTCTGGGCGGTCATCATTAACAAATTGCATAAAGAAACGTATTTACATTAAGTATTTGATTGTATCTTGAACAGGATTGCTTTCCATAAGAAAACACCTGTGAGCAACCGAAAAAAGAAAGCAGTGGAGCCAGAAATCAGGTAAGGAAGTTTCGTGGGGGTGAAATAAAAAGAAGAATGTGGATTTAACTTATTTATGAACATAGAGACCACGCTCGTTCTAATTTTTGTCGGGGGGAAAAGGAATAGGGAAAGAAAGGGGGTTGGGGCGGTTCCATTAATTATATACTTTAGCGTCCCACTTTCATATAAAATCAAAGGAATGCTTTATTTAAGTAGAATTGTGAGTTGGCACCATAATACGACAGAGCCAGACTGATATAAAAATTTGGCTTCACAAATCATGTGAAAATTGACCACAACAACTAATATATAAACACACATGCAAATAAAACTTTTATACTCCAAACACAACCAAAAAAAAAAACCATATACACAAAATCTACATTATATTGCCACATATTTTACAAATTTATATGCTCTACTCCAAGAATATTCTTTTTGGTAGAAACCAGCTGATGGCTAGAAACTAATCCTCTTGAGACGTAGAAATCACCAAAATGAGTTTTTATCTCTTTCAATAAAGCCTTTTCCATACACATGGTTTAATTCAAACTCAAAACATCATGTTCAAGAAACTCAGTTATCTACCAACCATACCGGGCTTTGTTGGTACTCTTTCAAGAATATTCTACACACACAACTTTATACAATGTAAAATAATGACAGTGCGAGTACGAGGACCTAGAAAAACAAGATGCATATATAAATAAGTTTGACACTACTCGTACATCTTAACATAAAATCTAAATGTATAAAATTCATGAATAAGAATTAACTCTTATCCAACATGGGATTATTTTTTTTTTTCCCGGTCACACGCACATATATGAACTCATCCTTGTCTCCAATAATGAGGTTCTTGAAAATAGTATATATTGATGGAATTAATAGGTGAAAATGTTGGGAAGGTGCGTTAGCGAAAGTGAAACAATGGAGGAATTATGGGAATGGTTGAATGAGGAGTTGGAATCCACTCAAAGTTAAAAGGAGATGGTTTGATGTGAAGAATAACACAATAATAGATATTTGGAGTAAAGACACCAACATGGTTCCAACCTTTGACAACCCCTCTCTCTGTTCATTATATCGATGTTTGTGTCGGACGTGGAAAGATGGAGTCCACTAGATTTATTCCTATTAATATATAATTCTTTGATTCATTCATCCAATACATTTAATAATTAATTAGTTGAATAAAAGTAAACACTTGACATGTTTCAATTATTGGTGAGAATAAAGATAAAAGTTAAACAAACACCATTCAACTTGTTATAATTCTATTATATATTTGTATATATCTTACTTTTTTTTTACCTTATAGTAGTCTTTTACTGACAAGAAAGAACAAAAACAAAAAGGTTAAAGAGTTTGAGCATTAACAATTACTAAGTAGCATTGCTTTTGAAAAAAGTATGATCGATCACTTTAATTTAGATCGTGCATAAACTGCTCTTGCACCCAACAACCCCAACCTGGATATATTTAATACTTTTCCGGGGAGAAAATTTATTACAATAACCCTAATATAGGAAACAACACATTCTTTTTCTTTATCTGGTTTATATTTTTTGTTACTTTATAGTACAAGCTAGCTAGATCCAAAGACGGATGGAATTAATCGTTTATTATGAAACCAGCATGTGACATTCAATAATTATTAAACCTCCACATGAATTTCTTGCTTCTTATTAACTAAACTCTCCCTATATATATATTTATGAATGGTACGTACAGGGGAATCGGGTTGACATGATTATTAAGAAGCACATCGAATCGGGAAGCAAAGCTTTGAAGCTGTGTTAGGTTGGTGGCTCGAATGCACGTGTCTGGTTGTTGGAAATTGAGAGGTGAAGAATTGTTAAATCAAGGAAAAGAAAAATATTGTGTTACTGCAGGTGTGTGTGTGTGTGGCCGTAAATAAAGTCATTAAAATATTAACTGGATGATGAGTTCTTAACTTATATATTTATTATTTATACTTTCAGATTTCTCATTAGATTCAACTAGATATTTTCCTTTTTTTTTTTTTGGGGGGTCGGGGCTGTGTGGTGGATCCAATTGTTAAGTATGCCACACTCCTTCATGCATCCACAAGTATACAGATCCCATCTTCACCATCATCTGCAGACCAATATAGTACTATCTCATTTCGAACACACATACATACACCTAACAACGCACTATATATATACACACACTTTTCTGGTCATATTTATAAGTCACTTTTAACATGCTTTACACAGATCAAGAAAAAACCTTAAACTTTATTAACTCTTATTTAAAATTTAATAACTTTTAATTTTATCCGTATTTAATATATATATACTTCATGTAAACAAAATTAATATAATAATAAATAAAAAATAAAATTATATATTCATACAAAAAATTTCTCTCAATGCCTTATAAATATGACCAAAAAATATCTTCTTTTTCTGCCTTGTAAATAGAACCAGAGGAGTATATGCTTACATGTGGACAACAACATAGAGTGGAATGTGCGGCGCTTCTAGACATTGGAAGCGTCATCCGATAAAAGCTTCAAACAATTTATAATCTTTAATTTAGGTTTTGTTTTCAAATTTGTTCATAAATTATTTATTTTTTTCCTTTGCCATATATAATTGTTTATCATTACATTTCCAGATACATTCTCTTTCATCTTGTTTTTTATTTATTGCTTTTAACAAATTTTTTGTTACGCACAAATAGGTTTTTTTGAAGCTTATAATAAGAATTGAAGGGATTATATATCAGTATATATACTGTTCTCATATTATTTGTAATACATTTTAAATATTTTTCATTAGAGTAAAAAAAATCTTAATCTCATTAATTTTGTTTTAAAATTTAATAATTTAATAATTTTATATTTATTTGATATATATTTTAATCAGAAGTTCAAAAGAAAAAAAATAAATTAAAGATAAAATGGTGCATTTATATAATAAATTTAATAAGGTGATTTATATTGGGAAAAAACTCTTTCTCTACCTTATAAATAGGACTCGAGCCTAGAGGAGCATATAATAAAATTTATAAATATAAACTATTAAATATATGCTTACTAGCTATAAAAGCACAAATTATTTGTTCAGATTATATTTCTGAAAAGTATGTTTAAATAATTTCAAACAGTATAAGGTTACCTTAATCTTCACATTTGGGTAATCGACAAGATTTGCACTTGGGGAATTGAAGGAAGTGGTAAACCGAAGCACATTCAATTAAGAGAATTTTTAGTTTTTTAAAACTATTTTGGAAAGCATGAATATATAATATCTAGCTAATTTAGCGAAGATATATGTGTGTGCGCGCGCCAACATATACAACAAATAATAATAGCCAATGAAAAAAAAAATTTAAAACATGCTTAGCTTGGATATATCCAGGGTGAGATAAATATGACAATATACCCCGTAAAGAGAGACATCAAAGTGGTCAATAAAAAGCTAAAAAGCATTATGATAAATAGGTTTTGTTCGTTTCCTAGTGGCTGTCATGATATAATAATAATGATATTGATCTTTCATAAACTATTAATAGTTAAAGAGAAGAAGCATGTGAGTAGGTTAAGTGCTCATACACACATGAAAAGGTGGAACGCAACTTTGTGAAAAGAAAGCAATATTTGTTTGATTTGAGGTTCTTCAAATCCCAATTGATATTCTCTTCGTAAGTCGTTGATCAGATGGATAAGTTCTAGAGTTTAATTTTGAATAACTTCTTATGGCCATTACGCATAATAATAATTTTGAAGCCTGAATCAATCAATCATTATATACAATTCTACGTTATTGTCTCTCTGTTTTAGATTAACTTATACATCTGTTATATGTTGCGTATACCAACAATTTATTGACTTGAAATTGTTCAAAATATTAGATAATTTTAGGAAAAAAAATAATATCTCTCAATCATCATGTTTCTTCTTTGGCATAAAAACTATTTAACTAATTTAAATAAATTAAAAAAATCAACTAAATTAGTTAACTGATCTACTTAAAATGCCCCCTTTTTTTGCCAACCCTTAAAATACCCATATATAACATTATACATATATATATCAATTTACAAGTTAAATAAATTAGTTTAAAAAAATGATAGATAAAGAAAATTAATATTATTATATTTAGGACCAAAACCAACCCTTAATTAGTGAGCTCCTACATATATTAGGAATCAGAGGGAGCATTGTATATTAGAGCTGGTAAGAAATACCTGCATTGATTATAATACCTCAAACAAAACTTGTTTTTCATTTGGGTTAAGGTGTAAATTTGCCTTAAAAATTTTCCCTTAAAAATATTAGATATTCGAATGTTTTTTAGGAGCAAATTTGTTTCGAAAGTTTAAAATTATAGTAATATTATCCTCGACCATTAAAAAACTCATGTTGACCATTAAAATGGTAATATTGATCGTTAACATTTTTAATAATAAGGGCCAAGGCAAATTAGCTCCAAAAAAACTTCAGAGCAAATTTTCACCTTAACTATTTTCATTTATGCGATTGCGAAAGGCTTCAATTATTGATCAACTATTTTGAAAACAATTGTTGGACCCTAGCTAATCCATTGTCTGATGATCGACTTCTTTGAACTTTCAGTTACAAAAAGACTTCGCTAATTTCCTGTTTGACAAATGACAAGGACACACGTTTTTGTCATTAAGTATAATTCTTAAAAGCATCTGATTTGCATTCTGTCATCTTCCCCAACATAATCTAATTAATATACATATCTATATATATTTCAGACTTGTCAAGACACAACATGTGAGTATATTAAAAAAAAAAAAAACACACACACACACACACACACAAATGCATGCAGCTTGTGATTTGTTCGAGGTAATTATGATCAAACTAACTTAACCAGTGAATTAGATCTAACCCTTGATGATTATAAATATATAACTCGAGATTTGGAGTATCCTTGGAAGAAAATGGACAAAGCTTCACAGGTCAGATAGTCTTTTATATTTATGGTATTGACAGCTTTACAAGTCAACTTCGATCCTTTTTTTTTTTATTTTGGCGTGCCAAAAAAGTCAATCAACTTCATCAGTCCCATAATTTGACGGTTTAACACCCTAATTAAGTTAGATTAGGGCAAACTACAGTGTCAAACAGACGCGTATATTTAAATTAATGATGACCAACCATATATAATAATAAATTTCAATAGGTCTATTGCATTATCCAAATTGGTCGAATGTCGGTCAAAGAGCACTACTAGTGTCTTTTTTTCATAATACCCAAATCATTTTCAATCAGCTTTCTCTTGGGGCTATTTTGCCCTATTGGAGCGTTGAAGAGCTATAATTATTTAATAATTAATTCTTCTTACTTGATAAGTTACCTGCCCTTTGGTTTTTGTTCAGGTCCATTATGACTTTTGGACACCATTTTTAATTAATTAGTCAGATGCAATAAGGCTAAAGAAGCAGTGGCTTTCAAGGTGCATTATATTACAAGTGTGCAATTTTTAGCAAGTTCGTTGAAATATTAAATTTTGAATTATGAGATCCCTGACAAAAAGGAATATGCTCTTGTTTATACCCATTCCTTATTAATTATCTGTATTATATGTACTCCTTTGGTTCTATTTATAAGTCACTTCTAACATATTTCACACAAATCAAGAAAAACCTTAAATTTCACTAACTCTCATTTAAAATTCAATAACTTTTTAGTTTTATTTTTATTTAATATATACTATACATCATGTAAATAAAATCAACAAAATAATAAATGAAGGGTAAAATTATACATCCATACAAAAAATTTCTTAGTATCCCATAAATAGGACCTAAATGTCTTCTTTTTCTACCCTATAAATAAGAGCAGAAGAATATTCGGCAACTGAATATAATAACTAGTTGAAAAATTTACTTTGCCCCTAAATATACGATTTTAATATTCAATTTGTCTCATAAATTTATATATTTTTTCAAACTATTCATAACGATTGCACATGTTAATTAAAAGATTTTTTTTTATCAAAGAGTAGTTCTAACTTAAATAATTAAAAAGAGTATTTTAGGAGAATTAAACCAATGAACACACATTTTTTGCCAACAAACCATCATATATTTTTAACATATAACTAACTAACTTAATTTTTTTATCATTAAAAATTAGTTATCTAATTTTCATATTAAAAATTGAAGAGAATATATATGATATTCTTATATTTTATTGTATGTTCTTTAAATCTTGTTATGTCTACATGTCATAATATCACCGATATCCAATATATATTATTCACCACTTTTATGTACTATACATTACCAAAATAATATAACTTTTACTTTGTCGATTAAGATATTTTATTGCAACGCCACCCACATGTTTGGATAAAATCTTAGGTTTGAACCCGGCGTTGGCATGTTTATGTGCGCGCCTATGTTTAATTATATTTTATAAAAAGATTTATTAAACTTACGCCAAAAATAAGAAATTAAACTTATTACTCTGTTCCTATATGTAAGTCATTTGTACTCTATTCTCGCATACCAAAAAAATACATTAAATTGGTAAAATTTTTCATATTTGTTCCTATTAAAGAAAGAGTATTAAAAAATATATATTGTACATTTTCTTTTACCTATTTTGTTATATTTAATAGAAGTAAAATTGGAAAAAAAAATCTCTATGTATGACAATAAAGATTGGATCTAATTCCCTCCACCGATGTGATGAAATACTGTTATTAAATAAGCATATTTATAAACATCCTTTAAATTTTGAAAATTTTGATTTCAGTGAAGTCTTCAGGTACCCACTCTGTGAGTCACTTGGGAAGGAGGAAAACCTTGCGCGTTGTTTATGAGATTGTAGGTGCCATATGAATCGACTTCTGTCCTTGAATCAATGCAAATATTGGGCTTGTAATGAAGTCCATGGGTTTGTTCTTGGGCATAAGAAAATCAACTGTATGGCCGATATTCAGTGATCCGCTTTGCTCAACTGGGTCTTCAATTTCTTTTCCAATAATCTGTTATTTAAATTTTCATTCATAATGGGCCATAAAAATGAGTTGTTCTCTTGTTCCTAACAATATCTCCTTCTCATACCCAACCAAAAAAAAAATCTCCTTCTTCATGGGAGGAGTTGGGTTTACTAGAAAGGGTTGATCTCTCACAATATAGATCAGATACTAAACCAATTAAGATAGTAGTTCAAAGATCAATGGATCATACCGAGGTTAACTTAGGATCAAACCTATAACACCCTGAATTTTCTGAGTTAAAAAGAGCGGAAAAAAATTTATTAAAAGTATTTAATGGCCAAGCATATTGGGAAAAATTATGGAATATTAGTTTTAAAGACTTAGAAATTTTATGAAAAAGTTTATTTCCCAAAAAATGGCTTAAATAATTTTAAACTTAATTGTTGGAGCAAAAATGGCCTATTGTCTTAGAAAATTTAAAGAAAAATAGTTAGAAGTTTATAATTGAGCTAAAAATTTTAAGATAATTATTTTATGATGTAAAGAAGCTAATTGAGGTATCAAATCCTTAAAATGAGTTAAGGATTAATTTCTAGAAATAAAGGCTATTTTCTTAGAAAATTTAAGAAAAATAGCTAGGAGTTAATTTTTGATCTGGAATTTTTATAGAAATTATTTTATGGGTCAAGGAAGTTATTGGGTAAGGAAAATCCATTAAAACATCATGTATTAACTTTTGAATTTATTCTTCAATTTCGGAAAAATGAAAAGAAGAATGAAGATGAAACTGAGGAATAAAAGAAGGCTGAAATGGTTATTTTGGTTACCCCACACACACCACACGTGTGACGTAAACATTTAACTGTCAGATTTCACTTCTCCCAGCATCATTTTCACGTTGGCATTTGAGAGAAAAGAGAGAAAAGGTGAGAGTCGAGAGAAATGAGAGAGACCGAGAAGTGAAGGTGTGGCCAGAGAAGGTGATCGGAGCTTGTTTCTTTGGATGCAATTGGCATTTGTAGACAAGGTGAGCTTCTTGAGTCTCATTCCATCTTCATTCTCTTGGTTCGGGCTGTTTTTAGTTGTGATTGAAGAGAGAGAAATCTGGCTTTTAGTGAGAGAAGGTGAAGAACAAAAGAACTAAGTTATGAAATCGTGTCTAAGGGTCACAATGAGACTTACGTTTCTGTTTTTCAAGCATGCATGCTGCTGATTGTTTTGTTTTAAGTGTGACCGCAGAGGATTTCATTTTCTCTATGCCTCTGTCATGGGAAGTTCGAAACAGGGGAGAGTTTGGGAGCTGCGGATGTCGGGAAAACGAAGATGATAATGGGGATTTGCCGTTGCATGTTGATTCTTATTCTGTTTTAAGTTCAGCGAACAGGGGTGAACAATCATGCAAGTTGAGTTTCGGTATTCTTGCTTACCTAGTGGAGGAGTTGGTTGTTTTGTATTTGTATGTGGATTGTGGTTGATAAGAAGTACAAAGTTTCAATTGCATGTGGGTGGTTGCCTCTGATTTATGTTAAGCGTGGTTTTTGGTGGAAAGCAAGGATGTCAACTAGGGAAAATTAGATGATAAAGAGAAGATTGGTGAGTGTAGGAACAATAGAAGTAGTAATATATATAAATGATTATGGGTGTGCGGATCGAAAGTTTGTGGAAATTAAATTTATTGTGTGTTAAAGTAGATATATGCATGTGCCGTGGGGTGCTTGGCATTTGAATATGAAACATTAATTTAATTAGACGTTAAGAGTGGAATACAGGTGGTTCTATATATATGTGAGATATTGGGTTTAGTTGTGTGAGATGCTTAGGGGAAAGAGTAGAGGAGAAATCAAGGTGGGATGATAGGCTTGAATTGTTTGGTGTAATAATGATTTTAGCTGTTCAATTTGTAAAGAGATTAACAATGAATTTGGAATGAGGATTAAAGGGATTGAGAATATGGTCTATAATTAGCTATGATTTTAAGTCATCTAAACAGGAACTTCATATTTGTTGATTTAAGGTGTTTAGTGACTAGAAGAGATTTATGATTAAAAGTTATTGATTTGAAAGTTCAATTCCAAAGCTTAATTCATGGAAATGGGACTTGGAGGTGAGATCCAAAGGAACTTGCTGTTGGTTTCAAGTATCAAACAAGTTCCTCCAGTTGCAACGCATAGTTAAGGATGCTAACTTAGTACCTGTAATAGAATTGGGCAAAGTTGGAAAAAAAATTCACAATTTAAAGGAAAAGTTAAATAATAGTGCTCAGTGTCTTTATTGTTAATGACATAAAAATTATATAGATGATGACGATAAATTGTCATTAAATCAAGTTTAGAAATTTTGAAAAGAAAGGTTTAAGTTATAATCGAGTGCTGGGGCTATAGAAGTTACGAAATTGATTTAAAGTTATGTTGATTTTAAGATAAGATAGTAGTATAGAAAATATTTTTTTAATAAAGATGACCGGTTACTAAGTAAAGTAACTGTATAGATTGAGATAAAGAAGGAAACCTTCCAAAGAGAATACTTTGAATAAGAAAAATTGTCCAGCATGACCAACTATTTAGTAAGGATAGAGATTAAAGAAGATTTGAAATTTAAAAAGAGTTATTTAATTTATGAATTACGGTTGGATCAAGCATTGATTTACCCTTACAAATATGATAGGTTTTAATATCTGCTCAAACCCACAAAAGAAGCAAAAGAAGAAGAAGAAATTTGTAAGATTTGATTTGGAGGGAAGCGGACCAGGTAGTAGTTCTTTCTTACCTTACACTTGTGTATGATTACTGCATGTCTATTTGTGCCATATTGCTGTTTTAAGCATGAGAACATGTAATCTTTAATTCCTTGTAGGGATTATTTAGCCTTGATCACATGTAGCTGATAAACATGGAGCTGTATTTACCAATTATTTGCACATTATTTATCCAACTCGTTTAACTGTCATTGCGCATCAATGCTTAATTGCATTAACTTACAAGGTTATGTTCCACTTTAGCTCGTTTTGCATGCTTCATGTAATATACATTTGTGTTTACTAGAAATTACTACTACGGGATGCTTTGGAATCTCATCCTCCTTTCCATGATACACAACACAGGAGAGCAGCTCTAAGGAAAAGAAGATTGTAAGAGAAGAAGGTGGGCAGTTATAAAGAATAGGAATTCCTGCATATGTACTTGTATAGTAGCTTATTTTATTAGCGAAGTTAATTATACTGTTATGTATATATAATCACTGCAAGTAACCAATACTTGCTTTGTGTAAATATTCTCTTATGCCCTCCATATGGAGATATGCACTGCCGGCGCACAGGTAACCACCATTGACCAAATGGCCAGTGTATATACCTATGTATATAGCATTATTAATAAGTCTGTGTGCTTGTGTTATAGTAATATTGGCAGGGTTCAAATGTAAATCACTCATTAGTTTTCAGTTAGTATATAATTTGAAAAAAAAATTATCCCTTTTTTCCTAGGATAGAAATCTAGCTTAGTGATTCACAAACATTAACATGACCTTATTAGTATATAGAAAGTTAGGAGTTGCAAAACCTGTCATATTAAAATAATACAATTTAATTAAAAATAATAAAATACAATAACATCAATAATCACGAATCACAAAGTGTAAGGAAATAAAATAGTAATTTGCTTGTAATAATAACAAAATACAAGAAGAATTTTGATCTTTACGATTTCTCAGTAACTAAAATTAATAATCATTGATATAAAATCATTATTAAAATTCATTCAAATCTATTGTCACTGAGATATTGTTGAATTAGTAAAAATAAGATCAATAACAATATAATCATCTAAACTGGTTCATCACTGGTTTGCATCGACTTTACTAGGTTGATACCGGTTTGACTTCTCACTAGTGCAACACTTAAACAAGACCAGACACTGGCAGATTCACTAATTTTTCACTGAAAAATGTGCCCACATTTAATACCTGACAATATCTCAGATAAAATTATCTTTGGCATAAAAAAAAAAAAATGAAGACCGATTCTCTTTTTTCATTAAATTTTTATTTATTTATGAAGGATAAAAAATTAAAATATACTTATTAAAATATTAAAAAAAAAATCAAATATCTGAAATAATTATGGTATTATTTGTATACATAAATGATAATAATGAAGGTAGATTATTTCAACGTAACACGTGTAATTTCTTTTACATTTTTGTTCTGCGGGAGAAAAAGAAGCTGGTGGGATTATTTTGTTACTTAAAGAAGGAGAACACATGTAACCCATGTTATGGGTTGTTCAGGTAATTAATTAAGGCTTTTCCTCTTCCTGCTTCCCCTTCCCTACACCTCTCTTTCCCCTAACATTATAACACGCATATCATGGCTGCTGAGAAAATGGGTCCGAAACCAAACTCTAGTCTGATTTGTATTGTTAAACTGGGTTTGCAATTGTTTATCGCAAGTTAATACTACAAAGTACAAACAAAAGTGCAGTCCATCAAGCTTGCCTAAGAAACATATGAAAAATGAACAACTCGTTGCCCTAAGTGTTCTCCCATTTTAATATTTTATTGTCACCCCCTCAAGCGCTTGGGACACCTAAGAATTTGGATTGCAGGGTGTGTATATATAATGGTACATCTGAGACGATTCAATGTGATCTGCTCCTATATGTTTCCAAACTTTACTAACGTAAAAATCTAAGTCACAAAGAAATTATAAAGCATAGAATAATATGGAATTCGCCAATCCAAAAGAATGCCAGAAAACCAAAAAGAGAACTATAATTGTGCAACAAATATAATTGGCTAAACCCCACATGATCATATCACGTCCCCTCCTTAATTAATGATCTTCATCCTTGTTCTTGCCCACTTAATTAATTCACACCAATTAGTTGCATTCTTGTGAAAGCACACGAGCGTCGTCCCTCAAGGAACTCAACTTGATCTTGCATTTAACAGTGGGATTCATCCCATAAATCTTCATCCCCCCAATCTTTCCCTTCACCTCAAGTTTCATCTCCAACTCAAAAGAAATCGCTACGGGGCTCTTGCTCGTCGAGTTCATGCTCCTTCGCATGTCTGCATTTAACGGCCTACCTTTTGATCCCGACAGCTCAATCTTCACCTGAGAGGAAGCGTTTGGGTCCTGATCCAATCCCGGAAACTCGCCGGTGGCCACCACGATGCTGTCGTAATACATGGAAACATCCCCATCCTTGGCGTAACTAAGCCCAGATCTTCCATTAGGGTTCTTGGCCCTCATGGAAACTAGATAATTAGGAACCCAATGCGCATTCTTCTTGGACGACGATGACGTCGGAGGCCTCTTAACCTCGAATTTGGTGACAGAAAACTCAGGAAGCTTGGGCTTGAAGATGAAATACAAGGCGATTATGATGAGTGCAAGGACGAGAAGAATGGCTAGAGAGATCAAGAACCAGGACGAGCGATAGCAGGTGTTGGTGTTCTTCCGGTTGATAGGGTTGCGGCGTTGTTCGGCGAAGACGGCGTTTTCTGGCGGAGGAACGCGATAGACTTGGTCCTTCGGGACTTGGACGATGTAAGTGTGGTGATCGCGGCCGGGAGGGAGGGGCAAAGGTGTTGCTGCATGGTGTTCGTCGGTGGGGGGTGGCTGAAGCCGCCCGTCCATGGGCAAACGGAGAAGCTATAAGGAGGGTTAATGGTGGGTGGGAGGCTGAAGCAGCGTCTTCTTCTTCGACATGGACGAATTTTGTATATGAGAGGTTCAGAGGATAGGAGAGAGAAAGACAGAGAGACAGAGGGGAAGAAAGAGAGAGGGAGAAAGGTTGATTACAGCATGGAAAACCCTAATGGCCACTATATTTTTGTGTTTCTTCCGACTTTCCTTAACACCTAATTCCTCTGTTTTTAGCTTTCTTCGCCTTTTTCTTCCCTGTATTTCGCTGTCCCTATTTTCATAACCACTTTCCTTTGTTCTCTCTTTCTTATATTCAATTTAGCGTATTCTTCAATTCCTTCACAAAATCTATGTTTCGTAGACTGTAGTTGAACCATATAAAGGCACTAATTTGTGATTTAATTGAGCTATAGAGCCACTGATGATTAATCACTAAATTTGAAGTACATGCTACATAGTCAAGAGAGTAACCTAGTAATTAACTTATTACGCACACATATATATTCCTCTGATCCTTAATATAGGATCTAAATATAAAACATATTTATCATATTTACCAATTTTCTATAAATTACCCCCTATAGATACTCCCTCAACTATAATCAAGTAGAAGAGGAAGATGGAGTATTAAGAAAGATGATTATAGTGTTTTAGGAAAAACGTGTCATATTTTTTATAATTAACTAACTTACCTAACTTCCTTAATCTAATCAAATTAGTTAAATAGGTCTTACATTAAGGATCGGAAGAGTATTATTTATGATCTACTTTTACTAGTTCTATTCAACAAATATTGGTTAATATATTCTTGACCAGCTTTCATTGATTGATTCTTAGGGGTGTTTGGGTGGAAACCATATTATAATTTTAAAGTAATTTTATAATATATGATATAAGTATATGAGAGAAATTTTAACTCGATTTACATAAAAACACTTTTTTTTTAAAAGTGCTTTTGATTGTTCCCAAGCACTTTTTTAGTTTATATTGGTTTAATCATTATCAGTTGGTCTAATCTAATCATCAAAATTTCACCCATTTGAGTATAACTCAAACATCTTTAAATCACATAGTGACTGCCCTTTTCTTAGGTCAATTCATTTATTTAATCTGGAAAATTATTTTACCTATTGTATTATTGGAGTTTTGGATATATGAATATAGGAGGATATTTGCTTTTGTTTAGTGTTCTGATTTCTTTCTTGTTTACACTTTAGGTACTTATAATATCCTTCCTAGTTCAAAATAATTATTCTGTCTGGTTCAAAATATAAGCTAAAATTTATCCATCTACGCTTATCAAGAAACTAGTTAAAATCAATTTAAAACAATAAATATGTAAAACATGTATTTTTCCTCAAATATGTCCTTATTAATAAAAAAAATAAGTAAAAGATGCAATAAATATGAATCAAAGAAGAAAGAGAATATATGAGAATAAAATTAAAAAAAAACTCATTAAATGCTTAGACAAAAGTAAATATTCTTTTATTAAAAAAAAAACCCTCTGACAAAGTTTAGCTTATACTTTGAATCGGAGGGAGTGTTATCATAATAAAGATGTTATCTTTGGACGACTATGGCCTTAAAAAGACCTATATCATATTTAATTTCCCAGTGAACGATTGAAAAATGGATTGATATACTTGCTAACAAATGAAATGAACTAGTTGGGAATAAATCTATTGTACATTATATTGGAAGTCATTGAAAAGCATTCCAAAAGAAAGAAAGAAAAAAGCAAGAACAATGTCAGCAGCTATACACTTTACTTCGGCCACACAAATACAAAGAGGAGCCTAGCTTTTTTCCTTTTTTCTATCACATAAAGAACCTGCTCAAGTGGACAATATGGACCTCTTTCTAATATCAGCCTATGTACCTCTTCAAACACTTAATACGACGTCAAATAATGCCAACATAATCTCAATCACACTCGAGTTTGTCTAATCTCTAACTATATATATCAGTCAGCTTCACCATACTTCCATTTCCTACAACTCTTGACCTCCTGTCGTTGTTGCTACTTGAGATGTTTCTGAACCTCCATCAACGCCTTTCTTACTTCCTCCTCTTCTGGTGTCTCTCTCAGCAACATCTCATAGTCCTGAATTGAAGCTTCCCATCTTTCCAACTACATATCATTTCAACACAGACATGTAACACAAATCAAACACCAGAACATCAGACATGGGAAAGATAATTTAGTTAAGAAACTTATTTATGAGGGTATGTTACGAACCTTAGCATTACAGTCCGCTCTTCTCAATCTGGCCTTGCTGTATGAAGGCCTTAGATTGAGAGCAGCAGTGCAATCCTCCACGGCTCTCTCAAATTGGCCCAATTTGGATCGACAAGCGGCTCGGTTACACAACAAAACTGAGTTACAAGGATCATGCTCAAGCCCCTCTCCATAAGCTGTTAATGCCTCTGAGAATCTACATGCTCTAAAAAGCTCGTTTCCATGTGATCTTGCTGCTGCTACTGCTCGAGCTCTTCTCATCACCATGCCCGCTTCTTTGTTATTTGAGTCTAACTTCACTGCTCGTTGAGCCACCTCCAAAGCATCGTCAAATCTGTTCATATAAATGCCAACCCTTTTGTCAACAAAACCCACATCTGTTTTCTGTCATTTACCTTAGTTTCCTATGTTTGATGAACCAGATTTTGCTTTTCAAGGAGAAAGTTACGGTACCTTCCCGCAGCCATATCAACCTGAGCCCGTGTGACCAGCAAATTAGCGAAACCAATAGGTCCAAAGAACTTGCTCAGCTCTTCGTCTGTAAAATTAGGACCATTTGACATTACTTCAACGGCATCATGATGCTTCCGAAGCTTTAGAAGGGCTTCGGCTTGCAGAGCAAATATCTTCCATTAAGGCCAAAAACAGGGTCACAACATCATATCAGTATGATTGGCATATTCACACAAAGTGAGATAGAATGGAGACTACGTCCGAGGTATGTAAGTGGATGTTCGCTCACCTGAGGAGCAGAATCTGCCCCACATAACATAGCAGAGTTGGTCTCCTTTTTTAGTGTGTTCCAATCTCGTAACCTCCGAGCCTCAGTGCACTTGTTAAGATGAAGTTGAAGATTCCTCACCTTAGCAATCTCATCAGGATCTGCATCTGGTCCCGCATGTTTAAAATGATACTGGGCTTTGTCTGTTTCTCCTAATCTATATATGCCCAACAATGCAACAAATGTAATAGCCTGTTCAGTGAGCAAAGATAGATTTTCAAAGCCAAGGCATGAATTAAAGTTTAGGAAGGTGCCTATGTATACCTGAGGTACAAACTTCCCAATCGATGATGAGCTCTATGGTAATGAGGTTCAATTCGAATGGCTTCTCTGCACTCAAACACGGCCTCGACAAGCCTACCAAGAGCCGTTAATGCTGCACTTCTGTTGCTTCTATATGAAGCCTTGTTAGGATCAATGGCGATGGCAGCATCATAGAGGGCCAATGCCTCTGCGAATCTGCCGTTCTTGTAATCCTCATTTCCCATTATCTTCAACTGCTCCGGATCCATTCTAGTTGATATGGCTCTGCACAGGGAAACCCCTTCTTCTTTCTGATTCTCTTTGGTCCTATTTCCTGCATTATTTTCAGTCGCATGCTTTGTTGTGTATCTTCCTTCACCATTAGCCATAAGGTTTTCCTTTCTAGGCCTAGGAAGGTGATCCATTACACTATAAGAATTTGTGTAATTCCCGCCTCCTCCTCCTCCACCACATTGTCGCAAGTTTCCTAAATCACCAAACAGCATCACGTTGCTGGAGGAAGCCCGAACAAGCGTGCTACTTCCCTGGGATTTCTGGTGATCGGTTATATAACTTTCAAGCTCGCCTGAAATTCCAAGGGCCTCTTTGGGAACCTTTCGGCCTTGATACGCATGACCCTGCTGTGCCGCTTTCGATGTTTCGTTGAGATGTTGTTTCCTATGCTGGTTTTGAATCATGACACGCGTCGGTGGGTTGGTGGCGAGTAAATCGGCGTCATCGGAGGGGCCTCGCCGCCGCTTTGAATTCCACATATCGGAGGATGATTTGACATTTTGGTTGACATTATGAACGTTGGAAGTCGGAGAAGGAGGAGAAGAGTTTGATTTACGTTGCCACAGATTGCGTCGTCCAAACACTGCGTTGAATAACCCACAACCCGATCTCCTGTCGGGCGAAGTGTCTGCCGCCATTGATGATGTGATGATGTTTTTGTAGATGACGATGAAGGACCCCTTTGATCATAATCTAAAACAAATACAAGACGGGCCTGCTAGATCTTAAAAGGATAAGAGAAAAAGAGTGAGAAATGGGATTTGGAAGAGGACTAACCCCAGGAGAAAACATGAGGAGTCTCCTGGAGTAGTGCCTTCCAGCGAACAAAATCGCTGTGTTTTGTGTCAATCAGAATGAAGGGTACGTGAAACTCAATGGCACGGTTGGGAGAAGCATTTGCTGGAAAAAATCTTTAATGATAGGCAAACTGTCCTATTTTATTCGAATATTTTATTTTTCTGAATTCTTTTGACAGATTGAAGAAACCGAGAGACTCGGTCTTGGGTTGGACAAGGATCTCTAGAATTTTAGGAAGGCCAAACAGCCAAGACAGGCAAAGAACACCATCTTTAACCATCGCACGTTTACACGTATGACAGCTGTTATGGAGCAAATGTTTTGTTTTTCTTCTTTTGATTAATACAATCAGATTCTTAATGGGCGTCCAACCTAACACGTACTCCTGTCCTATCCTGGGAAACAAAATACTCGTCCGCTTGTTGATATAAAACCTATTCAACTAATTTAATTAGATTAAAAAAGTTATGTAAATTAATTAATTATAAGAAATATTACATATTTTTTTTAAACACCATAATCATCTTCTTTAATATCCTTCCTCTCTCTTCTACTTGATTATGGTTGAGGAAGATCCATAGGGTTAATTTAGAAAAAATAGATAAATATAAGAAAGAGGTTTTATATCTAGAACCAAAATCAACTCAATAATTAGGTCTTATATTAGAGACTGAAGGAGTATTTTTTCTTAACATATAGTCATATTATTAAATTTAGTATATTTTTCCAGTCTTAAATATAAGACGCATTTATAACTTATTTACATTACAAAACGAGTCTTATATTAAGAATTAGAGGAGTATACTTTATTTTTTTCCTACTTTTTTTAAAGATGGAATTAATGAGGTTTAAACACTTTTATAACCTTAATATATAAAACCATGCTAGAAGTGTTGTATAAATAGCTGCAAAGTCCCCGGTACGTTTTGACATTATAGACCACGTAAGACACAGAAATTAGCCAAGGGAAAAGAAATTGATAAATTTATATACTACCTCCGGTCCTAATTATAAGAACTAATTAACTAATTTAAGAAAGTTAAGAAAAGAAGTTAAGTTAGTTATTTGTAATAAATAAGTGTTGTCTTTCCTAAAATATCCTTACTAATCAAATATATTGGTTAGAACTACTATTATTAACAGAATTATCTTGGAAAAAAATACATAAATATGAGAGACAAAATGGATTGAAATCTTATATTTAGGACTAAAATAAAAGTTAAATAAGATTTTATATTAAAAACCGGAAATAGTATGATAATAGATGAAAGAATTATATTGATTCTATTTAAATGAGCTGAGTTTCGAAGATTCACAAGAGTCACGTCTTGTGAGTTACCATAAGGCGACTTCTTAACAATTACTTCAACCCATTTGATACTGAAGATATGATGTTCTTGATGGGACCGTGGGCCTTTACAACTTGATCAACAATAAAAAAGCGCATGATCTCTTGCCTTGACAAATGGGCTAAGATCATGGGCTATCCTAGCCCATTTACAAATCTGGACCACATTGATGGGTTTCAATTTCAGATTAGCCCAAATATTTATCACTGTCATACTCAGGGTAGTTACTTTCATGCACGATACATCGTCTGCAAAATTACAACTTGCATTTGTCAAGTCACAGCTTGCCCTTAAATCAGTATATATTTACATAAACCATTAAATTTATATTATTTATAAGTTACGCCTAACATCACAAAATAGCATTGCCAAATTTATAAAACGGCAGGTTTGGGAGTACCATACCCAACCTAACCTACGTAGCACGCGACGGCCCCTCATATACAAATATTGCAAGTGTAAAACATTACAGGTGTTTTTGGATTCCCACGTCATATTTAGTGACTTTTATAATCATGAGTTTGAAAAAAAAATCGGTTAATGCAACGTAATTTATACGACAAACTAAAACTTGTTTGAATAGAAAGTAGAAAAGTTTAGATGTAAAATTATTGAAAAGGATATAAATTTTGTTAAATAATTATGTATATAATGTGATAATTTTAAGAGAACTATTAAAATTAAAATTATAAAAATAGTTAATACTACTTTTAGTCCTTAATATAAGACCCCATTTGATTTTTATTTTGATTCTAAACACAAGACCCCAATCCACTTTGTCTCTCTTTTTTTTTTTCAAGATGGTCTTTCTAATAATGGTAGTTCTAGCCAATAAACTTAATTAGTAAGAATATTTTAGGAAATGCAACACCAATTTATTACAAATAACTAATTTAACTTATTTTCTTAATCTACTCAAATTAGTTAACTAATTTTTATATTTAGGATCGAAGGTAGTATGCTATTGAGAAAATTTGAAAATAGTAGTAAATACAATATCCCAATTCTTTTTCTTTAATGTTTATCTATTTTTGCCTCCAAATAATTCCTACAGTGGTTACACATATTAAGAATTTTTTATTATTGGATAGTCTTAATGTACATAATTAACAATGATATTTTAAATGTGATAATATTAATTTATTACAAATAATTAATTTAACTAATTAGTAATGGTATATTTTTTTTAAAAAAAATAATGCAAGGGAGGCCATATTTTGTCCTTTTGTCACTGTTTATCTTTCTCCCTCCGCGCCATGAATGTACTTTCATTCCTAACGCACCAAAATTCAACTTCTCTTGCAGCGTATGATCAGGCCAAAACTTTATTTGGGTAAAACGCTATGCCAAACGAATGAATACTAGCTTACTAGTACTGCTTAAAAAGCTATGCTTCACATTTTCCCAAAGAAGTTTGGGAACTCTACCGGAGATCCAAACAGTCTTTACCAAAAATCCAAACACACATTACGTCCACATTCATACCGCTCCCAAGTGCTCCACCGTACTCCTACTTTTTTATTATTTTCTTCCAATTAAAACTCATCCTATTTGAGACATCGGCAGATACTAAATATACTCCTTTAATCTTTAATATAAGACCTATTTAATTAATTTGATTAAATTAAAAAAAATTAGGTAAATTAATTGATTATAACAAATGTGACATATTTTTCCTAAAATATCATAATCATCTTTCTTAGTATCCCCTCTTCCTCTTCTACTTGATTATGGTTGAAGGAGTATCCATAGGGGTAATTTAGAAAAAATTAATAAATATAAAAAATAAATCTTATATTTAGAACCAAAACCAACTCAACAATTGCGTTCTATATTAATGACCGGAGGAGTAGTTACATTTGCCATTACTCTATTGCACCACTTCTTTTTTATACTTTTTTCTTCTTAAAAAAAATACTACCTGGGTCTATATTGTTTAATTGTGTATTGTCTTTTGTCTTATAATTTATTTTCGTGATTTTTAATTCCTTTTACTTATTTTGTTTACAACGTTAGTATCTTGATTTTAAAAAAGGAAAATGACATTAAGGTCCCACAGAACCAAATATACAGCAAAAAGGTCTCATAAAATGTCATAATTGTTTTGAAGTCTCAAAGGGACTTAAATGCAACTATCAGAATGTTGAAATGACTCTCTTGCCCTAGCTATCAGAAACAAAGACGGTGAGCTGGGTGAGGAGTTTCGCATGTAGTATGGTTGAGAGAGAAGACATTGGGAAAGAAGGAAAGAGCCATTGATGATGAAGTATCTTCTTCATTACCATTAGTAAACTCTTTCATGTGAATCTCCACAATTTTCAAGTCTGGAACTTTCTTTCCTCTCCTCTCCTATCTTTCTTGACAGATTGTGTATTTGTTTGGGAATAGGAAATCAGAAAATCGTTTTCGCATTTGGTACTGCAAAGCTTTTGTTTTTGGTGTAGGATTCACAAGTTAATCAATGGAAAAGCTGTGTTTTTGGTTGGTGTGTGTTGGTGATTTAAGTTGGGTGTGTACGATGATTATGGGTGTTCTGTTTTTGGGTTGCTTGTGGATGATTTTGCTCAGTTCTGATGTTAGTTTAGTGGCAAAGGAAGAAAAAGATAAAGGTTAGTGTGGGTAGAAACTTTTAACACGAAATGAGATATTGTGTTGTCAATCAGGCTGTGATAGTTATCAATGTGTGCCACGACAGTTGTCAACGTAGCTCCTTAACTTGTCAATAACAATTGTGTAATTCTTGATACAGGTTTAAATTACTGATGGCGAGTATGTTTGGAAAGCATCTATTTTGCTTTGTTCACATAGGGGGAAAGTTTATAAATGATGGAGAAGATGGTATGAGATATGTGGGAGGTAGTGTAAGAACAACAAATATAAAGAAGGGCACAAGTTATGAAGAATTGAAGGAAATTATATCATTAATTGCTGGAAAAGAGAGTAACTCATTTCTTTTAAGATTCTCAGTTATGTTTGATAAAAAAACATTTGTGAAGTTGGTAGATGATGATGGGGTAGAACATTTGGTAAAGTTCACTAAAGAAAGTGGTCATATGTATGGAGAAGAGAATGGAAATAAGGACCACATAAAAGCAACAAGGGATAATGCAATGGATGAGCAATATGTGTAAGTTTAGTTTAACAAAACTGTTATTATCATTTCTTGGTATATCAGTTGTTACTGTCTTGCTACTAATTTGTCAATGCATGCATCCTGACTTGTCATTTCCGGCAGAATTAATCAATTATTTGGAGGTATCAATAGATTGTCTATGTCTCCACCTACCTTATTTGATGAGATTGAAGAGCCACCATCAATTCCTTGTGCTGTTGAAATGATCCCAACACCTACACCACAAATGAATTTCACAAAATGGAAGGATTTGATTATTGGAGAAGGACAAATATTTCCAAATGCCACTGCCCTCCAAAAAACATTATACGGATATGAAGGGAATATTTTGCAAATGGGTGTCAAGAAAATTTTTTGTAAATGGATATACACCAATAGTTAGTTTCGTAATTACATGCAACCCCTATATATATATATTTTTTGGATGGGTTGTGAAATAGATGTAGTTTCATGTATATGAAGGTGTAAATGAAAGTTGGCTATGAATTGGCATGTTAGATTCTACTGCCATTTCAGTTGTCATTACCTGCACCCTACATTGTCATTAGACCTGTTACGACTTGTCAATCGAGCACTGTGACTTGTCAATTAATTTGCCAATATGAGTTGTCAACAATATGAATTCAAGTTATATAACCTGTTTTATTATCATATGATATTTTCAATTACTCTGTCATATTATATTTTGGTTATATTGTCATATATAATCATTATTAATAAAGTGTCAATGATGGCACTGCGACTTGTTAATGATGGCACTATGACTTGTCAATAGTTGCACTATGACTTGTCAATGGTAGCACTGTGACTTGTCAATAGTGGCACTATGACTTATCAATGGTGGCACACTGACTTGTCAATGGTAGTACTGTGACTTATTGTTCGTCGAATAATTTCTTGAAAGGGTTGGGCGTCATGACGCCTTGCACAGAATGACAGCTCCGTGGGACAGATGGAAGAGTCACGGCGGATATGGTCAGACACCGCAGCGGATTATCAGTTGTCAATGGTGGCACACTGACTTGTCAATGGTGGCACTGTAACTTGTCAATGGAGCATTGTAACTTGTTAGTGAAGGCATTGTCCCTTATCAATTGAACATAAATTTGAGTAACACTTTCTTCTTAATAATTATATTTTTAATACAAATATTACTTAACATTATACATAAATGACATCTTTAGTTGTAAAAATTTTGAATATCAATTGTTAATATTCACACATTCATTTGTTATGAAATTGTTATATCACTTGTCATTAACTCATATTATATTACTTGTTATTTTAGATAACTCAGGTTGTTAATTTCTATGCTGGGTGTTGTTAAGCTATACACAATTGAGAATTTCAAAAGAAATGAGTTACTTTCTTTTCCAGCAATTGATGATATAATTTTCTTCAATTCTTCATAACTTGTGCCCTCTTTTATATTTGTTGTTCTTACACTACCTCCCACATATCTTATATCATTTTCTCTATCATTTATAAAATTTTCCCCATGTGAACAAAACAAAATAGATGCTTTCTAGACGTACTCGCCATTAATAATTTAAACCTGCATCAAGAATCACTAACTGTCATTGACAAGTCAAGGAGCTATGTTGACAATTGTTGTGGCATGAATTGACAACTATTACGGCCTGATTGACAACACAATATCCTATTTTGTGCTAAGAGTTTCTACCCACACTAACTTTCATCTTTTTCTTCCTTTGCCACTAAATTAATATCAGAACAGAGCAAAACCACCCACAAGCAACCCAAAAACAGAGCACCCATGATCATTCTACACACCCAACTTAAATCACCAACGCACATCAACAAAAAACACAGCTTTTTTATTGATTAACTTGTGAATCCTACACCAAAAACAAAAGCTTTGTAGTACCAAAGACAAAAATGATTTTCTGATTTCCTATTCCCAAACAAATACATAATCTGTCAAAAAAGGTAGGAGAGAAAAGGAAAGAAGGTTCCAAACCTGAAGATTTGTGGAGATTTACATGAGAGAATTCACTAATGGTAATGAAGAAGATACTTCATCATCAATGGCTCCTTCCTTCCTTCCCAATGTCTTTTCTCTCAACCATACTGTGCAGGAAACTCCTCACCCAACTCATTGTCTTTCCTGATAGCTAGGACAAGAGAGTCATTTCGACATTCTGAAAATTGCATTAAAGTCCCTTTGGAACTTCAAAACAATTATGACATTTCAGGAGACTTTTTTACTATATATTTGATTCTGTGGGACCTTAATGTCATTTTTCTTTTTAAAAATCATTTAAAAGGACCAAAAAGTAGGCCCCACAACGTTAATTTTGTTGAGGTTCTGCCTTAATGCGCTGCAAATGCCTTTCTCCCTCTCACTCATGCATTTCGTTTTAAGTGAATTCTTTTCTTCTTTTTCTTTTTTGCTTTTTTCAATTAGACCAAATTTTTAGTCAAACGATTTTACAATTTTTTTAGGTCAGCATGTTTCCCTCTAGTCATCTGATGGTATTAAGTTCATCTTAGTAAAATTATTTGAATCAGTTCATGGTCTTTTGTGATTATTTTTCAACATAAAAGGTCTAATATTTCATATAGAACAAATAAAATGGACAAGAGACCACAAAAATAACTCAGGGATTGAAATTAAAACACAATTTAAGTAGATTAAAGTACATATACAAGTGAAGTAGTATTTTTTTAAAATTTGAGATTAACTTAGATTAAACTGCTAACTTAGTGAACAATGAGGGATTTTTTTGGGGGGGGGGGTTGGTTGCAAGATGGTTAGAGTGGTACGTTAGGTAGAACTGAGGTTGTCAAGACCCAAAACGTGAATTGGAATGGACAAAATTAAAATTTGAGTAAGATTAGATTTCAACTTAAATATGATGCTGGTCATTATCATATCATTATCTTCCTATCAAAATCCCCCCGTCCCCTCAGAATCAAATCATTATAAGAGCTAATGTGGCTTCTTGTGCATCATCAATGCAATCTCTCACAATCCTTCAAATCACTATACGCCCCTAAAACTTTAGAAAACGTTACTTCAATTTTAAAGTAACAATTATATAACAAAAATCAGCGATCCTTAAAATTACGTTAAGCATCATTTTTATCTCAATTTTTTTAAACATTGTTCCAAATATGTACTAAAGACATAAGATGATTATGTGATTTACTGACCTCATCTCTCCCAATGGTTTTCCTCCATCTGATCTAGTTGCTTTCTACTTTGGGTTAATTTTTCCTAAACCGAATCGGGTCAGAGCCGGTGATCCGGTTATTATTATTTATTTATTTTAAATTTTATTTTATGAACAGCCCTATGTAACCTGTGGAAAGCACCCACGCGGGCTTCACAAATAGGCATAAATGGAAACATGTGCGGTCAGATATGCGTTGGGTCCCCAGTCCCACTCCCCACCTATGTCAAGCTTGACCCAATTGTGCCGTACGAATTTCACTGTACCAATATCCCATTTCTGGTTGCCCCCACACGATGCAATCCTGGCCGTCCATCACAATCCCTTCCCCAACGGCGTTCCACTCTTCAATTATTATTCAACCGCTCTAATGCCACGTGGCACGTGCCTTGGACTGAATAGTAATGTTGGAATATTCTGCTTGCAAAATGTCAAAGAGTAGTTACAACTTACAAGTTGCAAGTCAGCAGTGTCAAGATGCAAATAAGTGATAATGTATATATAATGTTCATTATCATCATAACTTTTTTTTTCCCTGCAAGAAAATGCATCTTATAGAGTATTTAGTAAAACATATTTTCTTGTTTAGGCATAGCTTAGCAAATGAAGCATTTCTTTTGTTACATCTAAAGAAATTCTTTTGATCTTTTTGGTTCCCTTGTAGAACACGCTTTTATGATTTATTTAGACAATATAATATGGAAGCATTTCTTCTCTCTGTTGGTAAAGTTGTTTAGCTTAATATTAAATATTCTACGTCATCCCCTCTTTTCAATTTACATATAAAACTTCTAATCCTTTTGTTTATGGTGCAAATTGCAAAACACGTTTTTATGATTTTTTTAAAATAAAAATCAGCTTCTACAGAGTCTTATATTTATTATACTTAATATATAACTACTATTAATTTAATGTAATCATTCTATATCTAAACCATGTAAGCTGAAAACTTTGGGAGATTTTTTTTTATAATAAACACATATATCCTCCTATTCACTACTAGAAAAATGGTCTTTTACACCAATTAAAATGGGCATTTGACATCGAAAAGACAACCGATATAAAAACGGATAGTGTTAAAAGTCTGCTCCTTTTACACTGGTACAAAAAACTATGATTTTAACAGTGACTATTGTGCCAACCGGTGTAACCATTAAAAATTTAAATTAAAAAAAAAAGTTCACTTCTTAGACTGGTCTAAGAAGTGGACCTTTTTTATTATTTAATTTTCTTATATTAGCTAGTTTTTTTAATGACTGAATATTTCTTTCGCCAAACAAAAGAAACTATCAAAACACAAAATCAAGCAGTTAACAACTAACTAGTATTAGGATTTAGGAAAATAGCTCACCAAGAAACAAAATAAAAGAAGATGAGCCACCAATAGTCGACAGGGAGAAAGAAAACGAAGGCTAGTCCCTTTTGCAAGGATAAGCTAGATCTCTAACAAGTACTTGGTCATTCAAAGTACTACAACTCGAATTTGATCATACTTGAGTATTCAAATACTTGGTAGAGTTTCTCATTCTATTTAATGGACCAAATACGCCAACAATACCTCAAGCCTCAAACAGCTTGCAACCTTGCTCTCGAACAAAAAGAGACTGGTATTACGGTTTAGGAAAATAGCTTAGGGGAGAAATAAAACAACTACTATGTTACCTATGATGAGAATAGAGCGGCAGAGGTAAGGGGGATGGGCGAGTGACGAAAGACAACTTGAGCACTCTATGCCGTCTTCATATTTCTTTCTAAGAGCACACTTGTTCCTATTCTGAGGCCACAAAAATGAAAGCGGGAGGGTCTTATTTATAGCTTGGACAAAAAGTTAGCATCGGTTAACATAGAAACTGGTATTGAAAACACATTTTACATTGAGCACAAGATAACCGGTGTAAATTTTAAATGTTACATCAAACATGACAACATTCGAGATAAAGTTCTTAGAAAATAACCAGTTGTTCTTCTCTTTCTTTAAACTAAGCGGAAAAAAAAAGACTACATTTTTACGAGTTTTAGGATTCATTGTTAAAAATCGAGAAGAGAAAAATGTGTTAAAAAAAATAAACGCAAGAGTAGATCATCACAAGATATCATATATATTTATATATAATTGGTGGGCGGCACAAAGGCTATCTTTACAAAATATTAAAAAAAGGCTAAATTTTTACAATAAAAAAAAGACTAATAGTTAGAGGAGGAGGCCGCAGAGGGGCTATCCATGTCTTTATACTAGATGTGTCTGTCATCAAGCAGGAAGTTGACCCTATTGTTGAGGGTGTAGAAGTGAGACACCACGCGGCGAAAGCCACATTCAATCACTGTTACTCTTGCAAGTAGTTGGTTGAAAGGAGGCAGAGGCGTGGGAGGATGGTGGAGATAGCCAGGTAGGGAAGAGGAAAAGATGGAGGATGTGTTGGGACGATTTTCTACCATTTCACCATTATGGGGCTACCGACAGTAGTATAAAAAGACAATAGAGAAAGAGAAGGACAGTTGGCTTCTAATTTTATATAGACAATGGTGATAGGACGTGGTAACCAGTCGAGTTCAGATTACTTCAGGAAAACAAAAAGGCTAGAGATAGGCAGATGTAAAGACTAGTAATACCGGTTGTTTACAATTACCGATGTCATTTAAGTAACCTTACACCATTGGGTTAATGTTTGATGTAAAAAGTAATAATAACATCGGGTGTAATAATAACCGATGTAAATATTGTATCGTTATTTATAAAAATGTCACCGCTTCATTCATTACACCGTTGGCGCAACAACTGGCATAGATTAGGCAATATAAAAATATGTTTTTCTAGTATGGCACTTTCTTCAATTGGAATTTGAATTCTGATCACCACTTTATGAGAGCCTAGTATCTTCTGCTACATTTAATATTTCACCTTATGGCTTATAATTGCTTTTTAGGAGGCCTGATAATATTTCCAGGGGAGAAAAAAATTAGAGACGGAGGCGAGACATGTTGAAATTTATATATGCTGTACTTTTGATCACTTTTTTAAACGGTAGCCAAACATTTGCCAGCGAGGTTGGCCTAACAAAGTTCAATTAGTGATAATACACTTTATATCCCACAAAAAAATGTGGGATTAAATTCCACTAATAATGTGTGGACATTATTAATAGTTTTATCTGTAAATGCATTAGTAATTGCTCCTTTTTTCCAGTGAACTTTGTAATTGCTCTTTTGGTTAGGGAGAATGAGAGATTCTATTGAATTCAACTGGTAGAGTTAAGATTTTTTTAATTAAAATTTTTTATTTTTTATCTTATATCTTCTCTAATTCCATTATTTTTTTTATTCTTATAACCATGCTTATTCATTTTTTCTTAAAATTGAACTCATTACAATCTCTCTTCCTATCCCTTTCAATCTCCTCCAAACAAAAAGAGGTAAATCATGAGACCTAGTTTAATTCTATTGGCGATCTGTTAAAATAAAATTTAATTATTTTTAAAAGATTTTTTTTTTGAACAAAGAGAGAAGACGTGAGAAATGGTGTACATGTTTGGTTGGGTGTGGATCTGAGCTTGAAGGAAACACAGTACAAAGGAATATATCAAAACGGAAATAGTATATCACTACTATTATTGCACATAGAATACTAGAATTGATAAAGAAATCTTTTATACACCCACGCACAAACACATATTCCACAATACTTTATTTTTCTGGCCAAAAAAAGAGCTTGTTCTTTTTGTCATAGTTCTTCAAAGCAACCTTATTGTTTTCCTCACGTTATAAAATTATCGTCATTTTACGATCCCGATCCCAAGCCCAAGGGTGGCATTTTTTCTTTTTATTCTTTTATTTTCAAAGAGCAGCTTAAGTCTTTTTGACTCGTTCTTTTTTTTTTCGCCTAGATGAGTGCAGTGGCTAATTTGGGTGTGTCCACAAGTTCAGTTTGGTTTAATTTTCATCAAGAAAATTAATTTTTTAAAATAAAAATAATAACATTTGGTTCTATTTTGATTTAATTTATTTTCCTTTTTCTTAAATTGATTTTTTGTTAGGTATTTGTGATCCACAATGAGAATTTGTGTCTGACCTAACCTAATATTTATTACCTTCAATGTTTCTCTTCTTTTTTTCAAACAATCCGTACTATATTTACTTGTCATTTTCCTCCTCCAAATAATCAATTATTCACTCAATTAACCATTTACAGCTATCAAAATTAAATTTTGTACATAAAGTAGTGGAACAACTATTTTTTATTCTTTATAAATGAGATAGCTTTTCATGTATTTATCAAAGCTGCACATTAAATAGGTATTGAAACCATTTGTTGGCTTTAATAGTGGGAACAAATTAAAGAAAAGAAAAAGAAATTACCAAAACTAGCATAAATATAATTGCTCCGTTTTAAATAAATCAAACCATAAAAAAATAGTTGGCAAAAGAAAGCCATTGAATTTATTAATCAATTTATTTCATATGAAAAGTTGGTTTAAATGCTCGCTTTTAATTTTTTTTGAATTTGAAATCAAATAGTTGTTGCCAACTTACTATATATGTAGAGAAATAGTTGCTAGTACAGTTTAATCTAGTTCTAAATTGGTTAGGTTATAAAATTACATAGTTGGGTTAGACAAATTTTTCTATTTAAATATAGGCTTCTTTCGGCCAAAATATAGGTTAAATACTAGCTATATCAACCTGGACATACAGACATCTAAAATATATAGCAAGCCCCTATCATCCATATTATATACCAAAATAAAACAAAACAGAGTCCTATATACGGAGTTAATGCTAGTTGGTGCTAATAATAAGTTTTAGTACTTTAATTTAAATAACGGATAATTAATCCACAACTCCTTATAGTTTCAACCAATTTTGAATCAGGTCTTTATAGTTTTTTTTCTTTTTATCAGGTCCTTATACTTTCACTTGTTTTTAATTAGGTCCTTACATTTATTTTTCTTTTTATCAAGTCCTTATAAGTTCACCTTATTTTCAATTAAGTCCCTGAATTTTTTATTCTTTATTTTATAAATTCTAATAGTACTATTCTATAAACATAAAATAGTATATATTATTTAATATTAGTTTATAAACAATAATATTCTAAAATTATTGAATTATTATAATGATTTTATTTTTTTCAGCAAAAAAAATTAATTGTTCTAAAAATTTTTCCTGAATTAATTAATTCTATTAATTTTTATTATGTTAATATTTTATATTTCAGTATTAATCTATTTCATTAAGCTTATATTTAATTAATAAATAAAAATTAAAACTACATGGACCTGATTAAAAATTTAGTGAAATTATAAGGAGTTAATTAAAAGAAAAATAAATACAAGAACCTAATTAAAAACAGGTAAAAGTATAAGGACCTGATAAAAAAAAAAACTATAGGGACCTAATTCAAAATTGAGTGAAACTATAAGGATTTGCAGATTAATTAACCCTTTAAATAACACCATAAAATTTTTAAAAAAGAAATTCCATTTTATTGGTATACAATTACAAAACATAAAGAAAATAGAATTAACATTCCATATTATATTGACCCGACTGAAACCACCAGGTCTATATATATCCCTTTGAACTAAACGGCCTGAGTCTCAAGAAGATCCTAATTAAAAATATATCACCCAAACAAAAAAGTATATAGATTAAATTTTTAGGTTCAATTTTATGTTTTTCTCTTTTTTTATATATACTCCTCTGGTCCTTAATATAAGACCTATTTAACTGATTTGATTAGATTAAAGAAATTAGGTAGGTTAGTTAATTATAAGAAATATGATATGTTTTTCCTAAAACACTATAATCATCTTCCTTAATATCTTCTCTTCATCTTCTACTTGTTTATAGTTGAAGGAGTATTCATAAGAATAATTTTAAAAAAAATAATAAATATGATAAATAGATCTTATATTTAGAACGAAAATCAACTCAATAATTAGATCCTATATTAAAGATCAGAGACTTCTATATATATATATATTGGTTTTTACAGTTCTAGTTGTTGAACAATCCAAGTCGTTGCTGATATGTGTCACAGAGACGCAGACACAAGAAATCGATAGACGGAAATTATCTGCCTTATATGATACGGATCGTGATATTCTTTCTTATACGCGTTATTTTAAGATTTTGACTGGGTCAAATTAACTGTGTCCCAAGAACTTTGTAATAATTTTGGAAATATTTTCTTAATTTAATACCACAGACAAAAAAAAGAAAAGGGCGGGGGGGTTGACGTATTTCGTGTATACTTTTCAAGTCGTCTCCTGAAGCTGCAGCTTTAGTTTGTGTTTCCCTCCCTCGTAGTGTAGTTCGACCAACCATCACTCTGATTAGGTTGCTTCCTTCCAAAAAATCTAGGACGATTTTTCCATGAAAGAAATATTTAATTATTAAATAAATAAATAAACAAATTCTATATCCTTCCTCCTTAACCGCATTATATTTTTCTCCATTTCACACGCTGCGAATCAAAGCCACAACTCTCACATACTTTGACCACTAAGAGCTTACCATCGCCAGCCTCTCTCTTTCTTCCATGGCTGCCCCACTCTGATCTTTCCTTTCTGGATGACACCATAAGCGGAAGAAGCAGTCGAGCCTTTTAAAGAAGAAAAAGGCTAGAGAACCATCCCTTTCTTCCTCTCTCCTCCTTTTTTCTCACTCGAACAAACCCTAATATACAGAGCCTCCTTCTCGTTCCATATCTCTCCCTCTCTCTCTCTCTCAGAAGCCCATGTAATTCACAGCGTCTCTCTGCAACTGCAAGTAGTAATTAAATTGATGATCCGTGTTCCCAGCTTGCAGACGCATGTTGTTCTTGTCTGGTCAGAGAACAAGTGTCGTGTCGTGGGTCGCAGATCAGAGGATTAAAGACGTGGTCGTACTTTCTGAGAGGTGATTTCTTCTTGCAGAATCAGAAACATGTGTATCTTTTTCTCTTCCGCCCATGCCTCATTCTTAAATGGGTATGTCTAAGAAAGCAAATCTCTCTGTGCTATTCCCATCTCCCTACCCTTCACGTCTTTCCACTTTCGGCTCTCTCTCTCTTTATCTCTCATGGATTCCGGGAACAGTACTGGTAGTTTGCAATCCTCCAGCGGCGGTGATGACGAGTACGATTCACGCGCCGAATCCATCTCCACCTTCTTCAACCACCCGAACCCACCCATCCACGCAGGTTCTACACACTCAAACCCACCGCCTTTCTTCGATCCTTCATCCAATTACTTGGATCCAATTCAAACGTCACCGTCGCTTTCCAGCTTCGACATGGTTTGGTCCAGAACCGCTAAATCCGACCCAAATCGCTCCGATCTCGGTGGCTTCAATCCTTCTTCTTCCTCCAGCCAGCCTTTTTTCTCCAGTCAATTGGGTGGTCAAACCACTCAGCACCCTCTCGTTCCAGAAAGTTACTCACGAGGATTAGTTTCTGTGTCCGGAGGCGACGGGATTGATCCGTCCGGCAACAACAACGTTGTACGGAACCCAAAGAAGCGATCGAGAGCGTCGCGGCGTGCACCCACGACGGTTCTGACGACGGACACCACCAATTTCCGAGCCATGGTTCAGGAATTCACTGGTATACCGGCACCGCCTTTCTCTTCGTCGCCGTTCCAAAGAAGTCGCTTGGATCTTCTTGGTTCTCACGCCGTAAGATCTCCTCCTCCGCCGACTTATAATCTTCTTCGACCTTTTGCCCAGAAGCCTCAGTCTTATCATCAGCCATTCCTGTCGTCAATTCCGGCATTTCCATCAACCGTGGTGGACCCATTGGCTTCTTCTTCGACTAATTCAAACTCCATTCTCCACCCGTCACTTTCTTCTGATTTATGCCTTCTCAAGCAGCCTAGTCTCAACGTCAACATACACAACCCGTCACTCAACTTCCCATCGATCCACCTTGGAAGTTCCTCCAATAGTCTGGCCTCTAAAACTCAATCTCCTCTGGGAATTCCGGCCAGTGCTGGCGATAATTCGCATCTCAAAATGGGCGTGCTGGAGGAATTCGGATTGAACCATAACATAGGTGGCCTTCATCATCAGAATATGGTTTCTTCATCATCGGAGTGGGCCGAGAGAACGGGTGCGACCAACAATGGCGGTGATCGTGGAGTTATGAGGTCTGCGGGTGGCAACTTGGGAGATTTAGAACGAGACACAAATGGGAAAGTGAACTACTCATCGGCTGCTTCATCAGATTTTCATGGAGAGAAGACGACGGATCAGTGTGTGACTGCAAGAAGTGAAGGTATGGTGGAATCGTGGATTAATTGTTCTACTGATTAAGAAAATCCAAATGGGAAAGGAATAAGAAAAGGAGACATTATTTCTCACACACACAGTCCAAAAGGAAGAACGGATGGTAGTGCAACGCCAATGCATGAAGACCCACGAATCTTGGTACCCTCTCTTTTAAAACATGACCATCAATTTTAATCAAACAATTAATGTCTTTATTATTATAAATTTTTTCCCCCAAACTTTAATTTGTCCTTTGGGTCCCTTCAAATTATGTGTAAATAATAGCAGCAGCTAGCCTTTCCATGAATTCTCTTGGCTCTTTTGATCAGCCCCCCTCAATTTTAAATTCTGCTTTTGATAATGATCATGATGATGGCTTATTCTGGATATATATGCTTTTCTCACTGTGTCTCTCTGCTAGCTAGAAATTAACTGGCATCTCTGTTGTTTTCATATGATAGCAGCATGGGTCTTGGCTTTGACTTTGTACGTATGATAAACATAAGAAAATGAACAATGTGATGCATTTGACTAGACAAACCCATCTTTATATGTATAATATCTTTACTCTTCATGGTACGCCTTTTATTACTCTGATTTTATGGACGGTCTGGCGTTTTGTCTGATTCCTTCTAGACTTTTATCGTTGTGTCCCCCTTCTCCTCCCCCACCTTTTCTTCTTTAATTTTGGTTTTGTCTATCAAAGTTAATTTGTAGGTTTGTGTGAGTAATAACAAGTGGCGAGATTAGGGGAATCCTTATAGCCGCCGTAATCTTGTCTTATTGGAATCAAAGATTTCTTGTTGGCCGTGGCTTCTCCTTCTTTCCTCACTCTTAATATATCCCTAATAATAACTTCGCGTTAATTTACTTTTTCAAGTTATATAGTCATAAGTCATAATGAGACACACACAACACAAAGGAAAAAAAGAGGGAAATATCAAATATGTGAACCATACATGAACATGTTTAATGCAAAACTAGTTGCGGTGCTCATCGCTTTGATGAGTATCCCTGGTTCAGTGCAATATGGGTTCATACATCACGCCTTCAATTATATGAAGGTTTTGGATAGGGGATGGTCCATGTGAATATGACTTTCAAGAGTCAAGACAAGAAAAGAATACAAAATTGCTTGTCCAATCTCAAGAAAATTCAAAACCCTCAATATTATTGTGGATTTCGTCTTCAAATTTTAGCGGTTCATGGTCTTCGTCGTCCCTACTCCCAGCCAGACAATGGTTATAAAGAAATTAAGAAATCTCAAGTTCAGAATAAAGGAAGACAAAAGAAAAGTGAAAATAAAGTATTGGCGGGCATGTAAGTCAGTCTTGTGCATGGCCAAGGACAGACAAAATAAATAAAGAAAAGAAACAAAAGAGAGAGAGAGAGAGAGACCTCGTTTTTGTTTGTATGATAGAAGAGATTTAAAAACATAGAATTGGAATCGAAATATATAGAAATTAAAACAGAATAGAACTTTAAAAATATATTTAGTATGTACGTCAAATTTTTTAATAATTTTTATTTAGTCTACGCCCTCAGCGTAACTCAGCAACTCACCAGTCCACTTTTTACTGCCTAGATCTAACTTAAAACAAATACCTAAGACAAATAAACCCTAATCTATGGTGCTGCATCTTCTCCATTGTTGCCACAGCAAAACAAATTCTATTAAAAAAAATGAAACTGAAGCATTGAACATCAAATGATGAAGAAGCCATCGCCCAACAATATTGCTGAAGCACATGAAGCCGAACCTGCTGAGATTTATTGAAAACGACATGGAACGGTGGAGGAAGCCGCCGTTCACTGCCGGAGGGAGGGGTTCTTTGGTTGACGGTGGTGGCCGGTAGGAAGTCGAACCTGATCTTGCCATGAATGCCAGCATCGCTGTTGTTGTAGGTTCGACACCGAAAATTGACTGAGGGTAAAAATTTCATTATATAATGATGGGCAAGGCCAAAACAATATAACAAATTAATTAAAGGTAATATTGTAGATTGACAGCGACCAAATTTCATTATTTAAGCCACATGGTATGTTAATTATGAAAATGATATAATTATTGCTAGAATACAAGATATATAATTACTGAAACCCTAGCTAGGATAGGATCTAGACCTTTGTGTATGAGTTAGAAAGAAAAACCAGAACCACATAATATTTCTTCTGAAGCTGGCTATGATAGATCTAAATATCCTGATAATCTTACGGGTGCATCCATACTACGTCGTTCAACTCATGTTTACTTTTATAAAGCGAGAGATATTAAATGGATCATTTCTTACCTCCACGAACATTCACTACAATGTGCATGTAATTGAGATCAATTAGAGGACATCATCTAAAATTCGATTTTCCAACTTATGTATTAGGAAGATAAAGTAATAGTACATACTTAATTGTGTATAGTTTCACGCCTCATAATCTTACTTATTTTTTTCCTTATTTCTCTTCTAATTAATAATACAAAATATATATTGCACAAAAATAATAATAATACGACGTATATGTTCACACACTCTGGCTTCCAATATATCATTACCAGATAAGTTATAACTGTTTCTGCGATACACCTTCCATGAGTTTTAATTATCTTTTTGTTGCAGACCATTGATTCAGAAAAGAAATTTAAAAGCCAGTAGTTCTATATCTTCATGCTTGAGACTAATATATAGTAATATGTGCTCCAGACAGAAACGTAACAGTGAAGTAGGGAAAGAAGATCTATTCTGGAACTATTATTATTGTAGGAGAGGCTTGTATATATTTTGCATGGAACTGGGATATATTCATGATGGATCCAAAGGTCTGAGATCTTTTTTCATTTTCATTTTTTCATTGATTGATAGATCATGATCTTTTACCTTTGCTTTAAACAAATTTAGAATGATGGAAGTGGGGCATGTGATTATATGGCTAGCTTTCATGGTGATTTCAATGTGTGTGTGTGTGCGTCTTTTTTTTTTTTTTCAGTGGGCTAAGAGGGGGTAAAGGAGCAAGAGAGACAGGTGAATCTAGATGACAAATTTGGGGTAACTTTCACAAAAGGGAAAGAATTAGCTTTTGATCTTTTCACATTAGCTTTTGTTGAACCAGTTAAATTAACTTTTCATCAAGATATTAGAATATGTATATATATAACTCAAGTGATTAGGCATAAGATTTTGGAAGATTTTAGAGGGGCCAGGGCTTCTCACAGGTCGGATATATGCCTCAGCTTTCACATCTCATTGAAGCATCACATATAGTACCCGTATCAACCAAGCCCCTCACTCTCCGGCAATGATGGCCCTTTTCTATATCCTACACTACTTGCATAGTCATCAATAGCTCAAATAGTTATATAAAATAGATGAAAAGTCCTTATATATTTATAAATTTCATTGGCTAGAAAAGTCCCATGTATTCCTTTGGTCTTATTTATAGGACAAGAGAGAAGAAACTTTTGGTCATATTTATATGGCAGAAAAAAAATTTATATGAATATACAATTTTACTCTTTATTTACTATTGTATTGACTTTGCTCTCATGAGATATATTTTATATTAAATAAAAATAAAACTGAAAAGTTGTTAAATTTTAAATAGGAATTAATGAAATTTAAAATTTTTATTAATATGTGTAAAACCATGTTAAAAATAACTTATGAATAGGATGAGATAAGTATTTGCATATATAAAAAGTATTAGCTCTCTACAATTAATACTCGAATGCAAATCTTCCTTATCAATAAAATCTTTAAAAAAAGACTTTTGACGTCCATTTCTTCAAATGAACATCTATCACTTTTAGGCAATTTTTAGATTTGAAACAGTAAATTAAACGTAACTGGCTGGGCAAGGCATATTCTTGGAAACGATAGGGCTAGCTATGTACCACCCACAGTGGCCTACAAATTGGAGGCAGAACCAGAACGACTCAAAAAGGGATGCTATGGAAGGACTTTTGGCAGCTTCATGTGAAAAGGCTGCACCAATAGTAATTCCACACTCGAATAAAGCATCTATTTTTCTATTGCATTTATGCCCACAACAGATTCATATATGCACATGCCAGCACACGATATCATTTTAAATTGGACAACGTATAATCTATCATGCCTCACAAATATTCTGTTTCCGATTCCCTCATCACTAGTCCGTTTATTATTATATATAATTTCATGTGATGTTTTTATAAGATTCAATTAATTACTTGGCATAAGTTAAAAATCCAGTTAAAATTAATTACTCCTCCTGTCCTTAATATAAGACTCATTTAACTAATTTGATTAGATTAAAGAAGTTAGGTAAGTTAGTTAATCATAAGAAATGTGACCCGTTTTTCCTAAAACATCATAATCATCTTTCTTAATACCCCCTCTTCTTCTACTTGATTATGGATTATGGGGAGTATCCATAGGGGTAATTTAGAGAAAATTGATAAACATGATAAATGGGTCTTATATTTAGGACCAAAACCAACTCCATAATTGAATCCCATATTAAGGACCGGAGGAGTATATATTAATAAAAAAAAATCAAAATTGTCCTTAATAAAATTATTAGTTAGAACATAACTCAATAAGAGATAATATGTAAAAGAATCAATACTTTAAACAAAATCCTTATTGATTATAAAGTATTTTCACCCAAGTGTAGTTCCAATCTATAAAATTGAATAAAAATAACTTAAGGAAGTCAATACACATTTGTTACAAATAATTAATTTTTTTAATCTTTCTAAATTAGTTATTTAGTTTTTACATTAAAGAACGGATGTAGTATTGAAGAGATCTTTGTATTAAGAACCGAATGATCGTTAGTTTTCCCATTTCATCCCTCCAATTATGCTCTATGATCTATCGATCCCACGTCATATTCATCTCTATATAATTTCTACATATTTCGTTTATTTATTTCCTGCTTTCTTTCTCGATTCTCTGAACATAACAATATAGAATATGTCCTCTAATTAAATTTTGAGTTATTAGAATTGATGCGTCGAATTAAGAGGTCACTTGCACGGTTTTAATGTTTACTTGGTTCGCTGTTGCTATATATATAAAGGAAAACGAAGATGGCCCAGCACAACAGTGGAGTCATCAATATTAACAAGTCAAGCATCTTTTTTATTTTTATTTTTTGGGTTTTCGGCATATAATAAAGAAGAAGGACCACGAAAATTAATTATTTCGTCTCATTCCAGCAAGGTCATCACTTTCACTTTTTGGGTGATTGGCTAATTTCATGGAAATGAGCGAGCTTTGATAATGGGCTGTTATAATTGTATCCCGTATAATTAATATATATATGTATATATGAAAATCATTTTATTTTTATGTATTGTTTGGATAAAAAAAAGTCATTAACGAAAATAAAAGTCGATCGTAACAAAATCAAAATAAGAATATATATCTCTAGTCTATGTTGTTTGCTAATAAAAATATCTTGTAATTATCAAAATATAATATGGATATATGTATTATATTTCTTAATTCAATTTTTGGGTATATTTTGGCTACATATATATTTAGTCACCTGAAGTAGTATTTTTCCATCTATCTTTGAAAACTGTAATTATTTAAAATTCTCAAAACAATCAACAATCTTAAAAAATCAAAAGCAATGTATTACATATGCCAAGTTGAGTTTTCTTTAGTATAACTATATATCTTGACAAATTTAGATTTGCCAATTTTATTAGATTCGAGTGGTGTTAGAGCCAAATAAGAAACTAAATAACGCTGCTAATGTGGCTTTTTGTGATTCACAAATAAGTGATTTTGACAATTTGTACTTAATTATTTAGGGAAATTTTAGAATTTTACCTGACTTGATCATCAAGATATATATCATGACTAGCCTTTAATAACAATTAAGTGCCTTAATGAGAAGATTTTGGAGCCTAATTAATTTCCTAATTATTCCACAAAGTTGGTGAGAAGTCTACCCATATGAACTTTTGATTGCTTGATCAAAGAAATGTAATTATAACGCATACAGTGACAGAACTGAAAGCTAAAAAGAGAACCTATCTAAGGGTAAAATTATAGTTATCATTGTAAAAACGTACAATTTTTTGGTAAAGGATGTGACACGTACAATTTCATGAATTGAAAAATTCATTTTGAAGCAATTATATGATAAAAATATATTTATTAATATATGATTAGTGTGTGTGTGTGGCAAAAGGTTGTGGGTTTAAAATGAAGATTAGTGCAAGTGGTTAGGAGAAGGGGCTTGGCTAGATTTTTGAAATAATGTTATGTCCGTGTAAGTAGGTCAGATGTGACTTTCATTAACCCTACTTCTGTCTGCCACTATTGTTATTTTCTGTGATCGCGTCCATCCAAATTATTGTGTTCCCCCACATTTGCAGCCATTCACTAATTTAATTCACTGTGGTTTAATTTGTTTAATTCTGTTTTTCGTTTTGTTATCCTTCATCCAACTGAAATATGTCACTCACCTGTTATATTCATAAAAGGATCAAACTCACAACTTCACAATTTAAAAAAAATAATTAAAAGAGGTAGAAGATCCCAACTTAATTTATTTAATATAAAAAAAATATTACCATTATTTAAGCCAAGAGGGACTTATATAATCGATTGAGCTAATTAGCTTCTTATAGGCTAAGAATAACGAGTTTAATAATATTTTTTATTCCGATTCTTTTTATAAGATCCGAAATTTTGAATTGGTTATATCCTTCCTGTAAGATCCGTTTTGTGATTGTCCAAATATTAACTATATTTTTACTAATTTTATCCCATAATTAATTACATTATCTTTTTTTCATCTTGTTTTCTTATTATTTATCTTTTATTTACCCTCTTATAAATAAGAACACATTTGAAAAATGAAGTACATTTTTTACATGTTTATTATTTTTAACTAATGCTAACCTTTTCAAATGACACGGGTTAATTATTTAGGTCTTCGGAAGGAGCAAATATTGCACGTGGCTAGGACAGATGGGGATACCCAATACGAATACACGAAGTCCACCATGTTTTGTATCTTGTAATGATATTCCAACATTCCCACTCAGCTTGCATTTCTTTCCTTTTCGTTTGGCTACCCTCCAGTCCCAAGAAGAGGGTTCATTAATAAAGTTTGAGACATCAAATAAGATATTTTTTCTTATTTGATGTTTTTTAATTAATAAGATGTCCAAAAATTTAGTTTTGGACACAGCTCGATGACGTTGTGCAATCCGTGTAACTAATTTCACCTAGCGGGATAAAACACTGTTGTTGTTTTGACAATTTGTAGCATAAAATGATATCCCGACATAACATACATAGACATATGTTCTCTATTTTTAAGGAGGCTATATGCCCTCTCAGTTTTATTCTTACTTTCTAAGCTTATAATTTTACAGCAACCATTGTTTCTTTTAAAAATTAATATACCAGCTCATCCCTTGCTTAATTATTAGACTAAGTAACACTTTGATCCGTTTGAAAAAATTTGGATTTGAACCGTGCATGTCTAGTTAAGTGGGAACTGGAGAGATGAGAGCTGGGGATGAAGGGGTGAAGAAGGACATGATGGCAGTGTAGGGCAAGGAAGGAGCAGATTGGGCTTTGAAGTTGCAGGTTTTGAAACAAAGGGGGAAGAGGTGGGGCCCCTTGTGTGTGGGGCCCTATGAGGGCATTACCATCCTTTTCCTCATCATTGTTATCTCTTCATCCCCTGCTGACGTGGCCTTTGATCCGACCTCACTTCCCTTTGTCCCGCTTCTACTTCCTCCACAACGCCTCCTTCAATAATCCATCACTTTAGCCCATCTTTTCACATTAAACCCACACACCGTTTGGATTAGTAATGGACAAGCAGATTTGGTACATGAGAGGTGTTTTATATCGTAAAATATAAAGTAAAATATATAATACTCCTCCGGTCCTTATTATAAGACCCAATTTGACTTTTTATTTGGTCCTAATTATAAGACCCAATCCATTTTCTCTCTTATATTTATACATTTTTTTCCAAGATAATCCTTCTAATAATGATGGTTTTAACCAATATACTTAATTAGAAAGAATATTTTAGGAATAACAACAACTTATTTATTATAAATAACCAACTTAACTTACTTCCTTAATCTCCTCAAATAAGTCAATTGGGTCTTATAATTAGGACCGGAGGAGTATTTGTTTTGTACTGTCTCTAGTCTTTAATATAAAACATCATTTGATTTTTATTTTGATCTTAAATATAAGACCCGAATTTATTTTGTTTATTATATTTATGTATTTTTTTTAGGTAGCTCTTTTAATAATGATAATTTTAGCAAAAACACTTGATTAGCAAGGATATTTTAGGAAAAACAATACTTATTTATTATAAATAATTAAATTAATTTATTTTTTAACCTCTTCAAATTAGTCAATTAGCTCTTATAATTAAGACCTGAGATAATATATGATAAGAGTTGTCCCGAGGAATGTAAAATATATTTTAAGATAATTTATACAATTATTTAGCCTCGCCACTGCGATCTAAAAGAAATATTGTTGAGCAGAGTTATCAACGCTATAGCTTTCAATCTCAAATCAAATGTCATGCAATACACAAGAATTTAAAATTTGATTGTGTCTTCTTTACCTCTAACCATAGGTCAATTTTGGAATAGTTGGTGCCCATAATTATAAGGCTATTTTCAAAGTTCTAGTAACTAAAACATGTTTTCACACATTCCCATATATGATAAATTATTAAAGGCTCGCTTTCCCCCAAAAAAAATATATATTTGATTTTATGCAAATTATGGTATTTAATTGAAGGTGAAATTAAAAATATTTTAGGCATCAACTGACTAAGTATATCTATTTATATTTGTAAATAAAAAAAATGGCCTTTATAATTATGTACGGACGAGTTGTATTTACACATTAATATATTGGGCAAAAAAACGCGTAGCATAAGCAATTGTGATCATATCCAGGATTTATATCTCATCTATGTCTTGGTTATTTATTTTATTTTATTTTCTCTATTTTTATTAAATTTTATTTCCCTCTTAAAGCATGTTTAGCAAATGGCAAAATCAATTAAAACAAAATACGCATCCAATCTTTAATATAAGACCCACTTAACTAATTTGATCAGATTAAAGAAGTTACGTAAGTTAGTTAATTATAAGAAATGTGATGCGTTTTTCTTAAAACACCATAATCATCTTTCTTAATATCTCATCTCCCTCTTCTAATTGATTATGGTTGAGGGAGTATCTATAGGAGTAATTTAGAGAAAATTGATAAATATGATAAATGATTCTTATATTTAAGACCAAAAATAACTCAATAATTAGGTGTTATATTAAAGATCGGAAGAGTATTTCAGGCCCTACATATTCTATTTGTACAGCATAAAATAAATTAATCTCAGTACCCAACCAAAAAACAAAATCTCACAGGTAGCCCCGGCTTGCTGTGGTCATGCTATCCTCACCCTTACGTGAAGCAAGAGAAAGACATAAAAGTATTTTCCCCCCTCGAATTCAATAAATTATATTCTTATAGATTATAGGACAATAAAATATATTTAGATATTAATATTTCATTTTAATTATGGCATGCGCAAGAAATCATTTAAATATAAATAAAAATTATGAATAAAGTTATATTTACATATACGTGTTACATTTTCGCCATCCAATTTATAACTAAAAATGCTCTGTGATATTTCACCTGAAAGACTCAAAATATAATACAAATTAATTTTATTTTTTCGAATGAAAATAAGGATTTTTACAACCATTCAAAAGCAAACAATCCGCATTTTGATATGAGGATGAATGATAATAAAAGAACATATAAGAAAATTAATACAAAATAAGGATTTTTAATTTGTAATATTTTTTTGCCATAATATTTAATTTGTAATGTTTAAATTATCAATTTTAAAATTTAAATTATAAACAGGTCCTCATTTGGTATAAATTGTTCTTTTCAGAGCTATCAGTGACCTAATCCACACATGGTTTGATATGGGCTTCTAAGAAGGCTCATGTAACGGGCTTCCACGAAGGCCCGTGTTGCTCACATAAATCATTGGCAGTATTGCGGTATGAGTAAATCGAGATCTCTTTACTTTTCTTCTCTCCATTTTTCTCCACTTTACATCTCATTTATACCGATTTCATATTTTATAAAATTATGAATAAAATGTAAATTTTTTAAAAAATAAACAGAATTAAACTGCTAAATTTTAGCAATGATAGTTTAAAACAATAATAAAAAATATTTTGTATATGATATCTGAACTGTTTAAATTGCAATCTTAATGATTAAGATGAGAATGAGAAGCCGATGAAAATAGTGGAGAAGGAAGGTGAAGAGGTCCTTTCCCTGAATAAATCATCGTGAAGACAAAAACAAAATTGTTGTACTATAAAAATTGTGATTATCCGATTTTATATCAAAATCAATAATTTTGCCTCGGGTGTTTAATTATAAGGATTTTCAAAGATATTTCGGCCAAGCAGCTTGTGCTGACTTGTGAGAAAAATCCTTTTAGAATTTTTTTTCCCCAAATGATATCTTTAAAGACTTGCTAACAATCATGAGAAGCCTTATTATAAGGTATAACTGGAGAAATATTTATAAAAATACTTTTTTGGCCAGAAATATTGGGAAAATTTTATTTTAGGACTATTGTAGTTAATTAATATCAGTCAACCCTCAAACACATTTTAAAATTTCACTCAACCCCCTTGGACCAAAATGAAATTAAAATTTAAAGATAAAACGACAGTAATACATTTCCTTTATATTTTTTCAAAAAATAAATATTAATTGTCTTCGGAGCTTCGGCTATCAGAGGTTGGAAGTGGACAACGCTAGAGGCCAGAGGTTTGGTGGCTGCCAATAAAGCTCCAATGGTTGGAGAATTTTTGTTGTAAATTTTCAAATTTTATTTGCTCATTTACACTAAAACACTTACATTTTGGGTTGTTCATTCACTTTATTTTTTAAAAAAAAATCCTCTAGCCACCTGAGCTCCAATGGTGACCATCGAAGCTTCGACCTTCGGTGTCGCCCACCTGAGTGCCAATAACAGGACCTCCAAGGACATTAATATTTACTTTTTTAAAAAATAAAAAAGATGTGTCTTATTATATTTTTACTTTTAAATTTTAATTTCATTTTGATTTAAGGGGGTTGACTGAAATTTTTAAATATTTTGGAGGTTGACTGGTATTAATTAATTACAGTGGTCCTATAATGAAAATGTTTCAGAAATATTTATAAAGATACTTGCAAGATGTCTTCTTGTATAATCACATTAATTACTCTTAACATTTAGCGGGAGGTCCTCTAAGTTGAAATATAAAGAGGAAGCCCTATATGGCAAACAAATAGGAGTAGTTACAATCATGCTGTTTTTTTCTTAACCAACGAGAGTTGGGTCTAGCAAAAGGAACTAATTTCTTATAATGTAACGAATCAATATTCGAAATCACTGCTGAAAGAAGTGTCCATATTTAATACTTGACAGTACCTCGAATAAGATTATGTAATGACTATTCTTCCAAAATCAAATTAAATTAAATCAAATAATTTAGCTGAAAGATTAACCATGATAGAAAAGAGAAAACCTTGAAATCATAAAAACTACTATCATGGTTAAAAATAATAAACTTATATCACAAGCAATATCAATTATTAAGTTGGGCCTTGGACTTTCAAAACCCAAAAATAATAGATGGCCATTGACCCAATGAAGTCTCATACTTTCGAACATACAACTTATAAATCCTTTCAAAATAAGTTAGGAAGCTCTATTAACCAAAAGATAACATTTATGAAAGAGTGTCACATGCTAGTTTTAGAGGCCTCCGGCCTTCTAATAGCACTCCCAGTAATTAGTAAATCAAAGGTATTAGTTCACAAAATCAGAGTGAATGAGCCTTACATGGCAATATATGATAAATCAGCACATAAAATAATAGGAGGGAGGTTCTATAAGCTATAACAGTATGCTAAGCCTCTGAAGTCTTTTCTGATGGACTAACACCAGAACTATCATCAGAAAATATTAGAAATCATGGGGTGAGACAAAAGTCTCAATAACTAACTTTTCAACTTGTCATACCTATTAACATATGCTCATGAGGTGTTAGGTGGGACAATTATCAAATCTCAAGAAATAGAGATAAAATGTATGTAAGGATAATCTCAATCATACAAACCCTCATTATGGGGGGTAACACATAAGCCATATCAGTCTATCCCTCACTGTGGGGGATTAGTCAGACATATGGGCCTATCTCTCACTCTAGAGGATAAATAAGGAGCCACAAAGGCCTATTTCTCACTATGGGGGGCAAAGGAAACCAACTAATATGCACCAATAGTAGCCTTACCACGTGACAGAATAGGCCTCAACTCAAAATCCAAATAACAACCAATTAATTACAATATAACCAAAAATGTGTCAATCTTTTCTCAACATAATCTACGAGATATAAATCGTATGTTAAATATTTCTTTCAAACTTCTCAATCACAATTCTAAAATATCCCACAAGACAATTTTCAAAGCTCAGGAGATATAATATATACCATTAAATTTCAAATAACATATCATTGATCAAAATAGCAAAAATACTCACAAACGGCAAATATAATAAGTGGAAAGTGGTTACATCTCTTCGAGGTGACGAAAAAGATTATCACAAGATCAACCTCATACTCAAACTGATAACTAGTCTACACAATTAATATAATCACATATTAATAAAAGTTATTTAATTAGTTAACTACACTTATATGTATTTGTTGAGGTTTCTAAATTTTCAAAACTCTCAAAGCCCAAAATTAAATATTTGAGCACTAACTTATAATTTTCTAATAATTATATTACTCATTTACATCCTCCAAATTATTTACTTTAATAAAAGAAATTTTTTAAAAATATAAAATCTGAAATTATTATATTTTAAGTTCTAAAATCTCATTTCAAATTTAAACCTTCAAATTAAACGGCCAAAAAATTCATAGTATCTCAAATATATATAAATAAATAATTTGTTTAGATTTTTCAAAGTATCAATATTAGATTTCTATCAAATAAGGAGCTCTTAAGCTAAGATGATTATTTTTAAAAATATCCAGTTACCCCATAAATAAAACTAAACCAATAAAAATGATCTATTAAAATAGTTCTGCAATACTATGATCATTAATCAACAAAATCCATACTTTGTCTGAATCTTAAATCCAAAAATTTTCTCTAAGTAGCATAAAATTATTATCATTGGATAGATTTAAATGAGTAGAACAAATTTTATGAAGAGAGTTTAATTAAAAAAAATTTATTTTGTTTATCAAAAATATCTATAAAGTTGAACTATAGACTAAAATTTGTTTTGGCCGAAGGAGAAGAAAGAAAAGACTGAAGCGGGAGGCGAGGGGAATACACACAGACATATTTGGGTAAACTACCCTAATGGGCCCAAGGCCCACTCTTACATTTTTACCCCTTTTTTTTTCCTTATAAATCATTCTAATTCTAATTATCTCTCTCTCTCTTTCTTTTTTTAACCTAATATTAATATCATCTTATAATCTTTTTAATTTTTTATAAATCATATTTTAGGTAAAACTCTCTTTACTCACTTAATTATAAGGCAGAATTATATTTATCATAAAATAATTATTTTTTCTAAATATTTAAATCCCATGAACAAAAAAAATTAAGATGTTACATATTGTCTCTAATAAAGGGATATCTATACCTATAAAAAAAAAAGTTCTTTTTTTGCGCTGTAATCAATTGGTGTTGTGGAAAGATAATTGCGAGGCAATAGTTGTGGGCCGGGGAATATCATCGGACTGAAATTGGGCTAATCAATTTTTTCTGGCTACAAAACAAAACACTATTTTGATATAATTCCTTTACACTATTTACAAGAGTGAATATGTAACATTGGGTTTAGTAGAAGGAGCTAGTCTTTCATAATGTAACAAATCAATATTTGAATCTTTATTAGGAGAAGCGTTCAAATTTAATATCCGACAGTACCTCGAATAGAATTACCTTCAATATAGAGATATTTGTACCTAGTACAAAAAATGAATATATAAGATATTTAGAGCATAAAAAGTGATAGGAGTATAATGATAAAAGTGAAGCAAAGCTGCAACTCTTTTTGACATGACTCCGTGGGTAGGTTAGATTAACTAATACCTCAATTTTTAACCCTATTTTCTCTTTAAAAATTTGATTGATGAAAAAAATTAAGATGGACTTACAATAATTAATTATAACGATTTTTGCTCCTCAGTTTCTTAAAAATAGACATGTGATGTAAATGGTTCATAATATTATTAATGACTGGAAAATTACACAAATCCCAAGCAAAAAAAGACTAATATTTTATTCAAATTTCGCTTAATAATAATAGATCCTATGAAAATTAATTTATAGACTTGGCTTGTGAATAATACAATTGCACCTATAAATATAAAAGTTTGACTTCTAAATATTAATTTTTTTTTATCCAACATGAATTCCTTTGAATCTGTTAGAATTAAAAAAAATTTTAAGAGGCCTATTTTGCATCTAATTTTATTACATAACATCTATAACTAATTTTTCCTTAATGATTCTATTACATAAAGGCGCGCAGATTGTATTACAGAGACAACTGCAAATTAATATTGGACTAAATAAATTATACCTTGAGTTAAGAGGAAGCACCACCAACTTGTAAATTTATTTAATGGTTTGAATGGCAGCTTAGCATTGGAATTGTGGCAAAATTTATAGCACCCCCAAGGTTTAGTAGGGTTTTCTTCCCCTACAAGACAAATTTAACAAATATATAATTTGTCAACTTGTTAATTTTAAAATATAAATCCAAACCCCCGTATATTGAATTTAAATGAAGACAAATGAATCGAGGATCAATAAAACAATAAAGATGGGAAAATGAAGACACTGAGAGCCCAGTGCATAAAAATATAAACATGAAGAGATTGAAAAGTGGAAAAGTAATGGGTAACAAGGAAAATCAGAAAAAAGGCTCGGAAAGCTTCTTCCTTCTCTGGACAAATATATCTGGAAAAAAAATTGGGAAGGAGGAAATGACACCAATTAATCTGGAAATTTTGGAATCTATGTCAGAAGTCACGAAATGTTGAGTTGAAAATCTTGCAAAGTTTAGGTCAAATTATTCTGAATTAAGCATTTTTTATATTTATTTGTCGACTTTAAAAAAATGTCAAAACCCAAATTGAAAGGGAAAAAACAATTCATAAAATCTAAAGACATTAGATTCTTTTTTTTCCCCTTCAAACCGAGGACAAAATGATTTAAATTAAATGAAACAAGTTTAAAGATTATATATATGAAGCAAACCAACAGAGAAAGAACTAAAATTAAAAAAAAAAAAGAAATAATATTAACACTAACAAAAGAGAAATCACAAATAAGTGCGAGAATTTCCAGCCGAATGATAGCGAGGGGCTTCTCGAACTAGAAGATATGAATCGTCTTCCAACACAATGAAAGCCCAGCATGGGGTTGGTCCCAAAGTTTAGTTGAATAGACTAATGAATCTAGAATAAAAATGCCCTGACACATTTAGAGTGAAGCTAGGACCTGCCACTGTTATATTTTTTCAAAAGAATTCCTTCATAAGCTTCCTATTGATACAGATGATACCATGACAATAATTTTTACAGAGCCTTTTAAACTCAAACACACATATGTATAAGCAGATGAATAACTATAAGAAAAATTAGCCATAAAAATATTCCAATAATTAATGAGCATCGTGTACTTATTGTCGTTTTTATATCAAAATTTAGCATCAGTCTAAATTTTTTTTGTAATTACATTTCTTGTGAAGCTGTGATTCTCCCTAATTATAAATGTACCTCCCCCCCCCCCCCCCCCCACAAAAAAAAAAAAGGTGATAGGGCAGATGGTCTTTAAAACCTATTGAAGCTACTTTATTGCTAATTCCAGAACGGACTCCATTTATATAAATCAGTAGGACCCGGCAAATCCCCAAGCTATGGCAGCACCCTCTGATTGGCCAACAGATTTCCCTTCTTCCTCTGCCTTTCCTTCCCAGTTCCCAGTATTTCGTTATTTCCCGTCAAACAAGTTTATCCACTGCCCAATCAATCCTCAGCGTACACGTGCCCCTCGATCAACGATTCCCTCAACTTCAAACAAAACACTGCCATACAAGTCAAACTTAAAACTCTCTGTCTCTCTCCCTGATACCTCCTTCCCCCTCTGTCTCTTCTGTTCTATAGCCTTCACCCGCCGCTTCCTCTGTTGTGGGATCGAAGACACAGAGTTGAGGAGGGACCGCCATTAATGAAACATTGGAAGATGAAATCAGAAGCAGTGACCTTAGCGTTAGTGAATCTCGCAGGTATCATGGAGAGGGCGGATGAGTCGTTATTGCCCGGTGTTTACAAGGAAGTTGGGGCTGCCCTACACACCGACCCTACAGGTTTAGGGTCCCTCACTCTCTTCCGATCCATCGTTCAATCTCTCTGTTATCCTCTCGCCGCTTACCTCTCTATGCGTTACAATCGTGCTCACGTCATCGCTCTCGGTGCTTTTCTTTGGGCCGCCGCCACCTTCCTCGTCGCCGTCTCCTCCACCTTCTTACAGGTACATATCTATGTATACTCCCTTTCGTGTTCTTCTTCCTTTGGTTTTGACCGGCGTGGCATAATCAAATCATTCGTATGTTTCTGAATCTTTGTGTGTTCCAATGATGTTTGATAATGCTGCTGTGTGATCTGCTTCTTGGTGAATCTCAAATATTCTCTCTGATATTATTGCTTCGAGCAGATCTTGTCTCCGGTGAAAACAGCCGGAGTTTGACCGGACGGAATTTTGGGGGCGATGAAAATTATTAAATTCTTTTTATTGTCGAAGTTTTTAAAAAATGCTCAAAATAGTAAGTTTGGTTCAATAAGGAATGTAACGTATTACCGAAAATCAGAGGGATTTCTGCACTAAGCCATTTCCTTTTGAGCTTTTCTGATTGACGATCGTAGTATGGATCTCAGAAAAACTGGCAATTGAATAATTTAATCATGATATGTAGAGCCAGAATAAATAGTTTTTTAAGGCAAAGGTCATCAACCTAATCCATCATGCCGTCTAGAATGGCCGGTGTCTTGTTCTTGTTAAATGCGGTGTTATATGTTCATTTCATTGATTTAATGTATAAATGAAAAACATTTACCATTTTTTCTCTTTTTGTCACATTTCATTTGATCGCTCACCTGGTACTAATTACAAAATCAAGCAGGAACAAATTGCCACATATTATCAGCTATATGATAAAACAGGCTCTTAATTGTAAGATCCATGGCAAAATCATTCATGACAATTGACAAATACTAACTATATAAATAGAGAGAAAATCCCTTATAAATAATCTCAAATATATGAAATCCTAATTCAGCACCTACTACTTGAAAATGAGAGGAAAGGAAATGAGGCCTAAACTAGCATTTTAAAAATATTGTGAAACTACCCATATGCCCTTCTGTGACATAAATGACATTATTAGAATTGAAAAAGAAAAATAATGCTAAAAAAAAAAGAATTGAAAAAGAAAAGTGTTGAATTGACAATGACAAGTATTGAATTGTAAATGATAAGTTTTATGATTTTTTTTTGGTCCTCTATTATATTGTAAATGATAAGTTTTGTGATTTTTTTTGTTCCTCTATTATATAATAAGTATTGAACTTAAAATTATAAGTTTCGTAACATTTCTTTTTTTCTTCTTTATTTTAGTTAGTTAGTCAATTAATAAATTATGAATTAGAAATGGTAGGTGTTGAATTGTCAACGACAAGTATTAAACAAGAAATGACAAATTTCATAACTTTTTTTTTATGTCATAGAAGGATATATGGGTGATTTTATAATATTTTCAAATGTCAATCTAGGCCTCACTTTCTTCTCTATCACTTTAAAATGTTAGGTGCTTGAATTGAAATTTAATATATTCAGGATTTTTATAAGGGATTTTCCCATAAATAAATAAACATAACTATTTACTCAAATCATTTTTAAACCCTCTTCTTATAAATATAAGAAGGGTTTTTGCTGTGATCTTAAACATAAAAGTTTAACTTACTTTATTTCTTAAATTCATAATCTTTTTAAACTAACTCTATTGATTATATATGAAAAAAGAGATTATGAGATACTGTTAATGGAGGTATTTAGAGAAACTAACATTTATTTATGACAAATAATCAAGTTAACTAATTTTCTTAATACCTAAAAATCAATTATCTAATTTCTATATTTACGATTGGAGGTAGTAAAATATAAATCAGTACAAGCTGAAAAAAAAAAGAAGGGAAATTGTCAGCTTTCTTTTCACTTAACGTGGGATGTTTTGTATAATGAAAAAGATAACATGGGATGTTTTGTGCTACTTCCGCCCCAAAATTCCACAGCAGCCTTGTTGTAATGAGATGACAATTTCATTCAGGGAGTCGAAATTAAATTTTTCTTAGACAGAAACGATGATCTCATCACTGGGAATTAATTTTTCTGAGCTGACACTTGCTTCATAATATTCACTAAAAGGTGGCAATTTCGAGAGGTTTAAACGGCATTGGGCTGGCCATTGTTACTCCGGCAATTCAGTCTCTGGTTGCCGACTCAACAGATGATAGCAATCGAGGCATGGCCTTTGGGTGGCTCGCACTAACCGGAAACATGGGAAGCATCATTGGAGGTCTCTGTTCTGTTCTCATAGCTTCAACTTCATTCGCAGGCATACCTGGTTGGAGAATCTCTTTTCATTTAGTTGCATTCATCAGTGTCCTTGTTGGTATCCTCGTTTACCTCTTCGCCAACGATCCTCGCTTTCCCAAGGGCCATTTCAAACATGAAGGTCCTGCAAAATCGTTTTGTTCTGAAATGAAAGATATGATCAAAGAAGCAAAGGCAGTTATCGGGATTCCGTCGTTTCAGATAATTGTTGCTCAGGGGATTTCAGGTTCCTTCCCTTGGTCAGCCTTGTCATTTGCGACTCTCTGGTTGGAACTCATTGGCTTCTCCCATGTGAAAACTGCTTTGCTTTGGACTCTGTTTGTGCTTGCTGGTTCTCTTGGGGCTCTGTTTGGAGGCAAAATGGGGGATATCTTATCACAACGATTACCAAACTCTGGAAGAATAATGCTGTCTCAAATAAGCTCTGGTTCGGCCATTCCTTTGGCTGCGATTTTGTTGCTGGGTTTGCCTGATGATCCTTCCACCGCCTTCTTGCATGGACTCGTCCTGTTCATCATGGGATTGTCTATATCTTGGAATGGTTCTGCAACTAACAAGTAAGTATATTTCTCTTCCACAGATAGAGAGAGAGAGGTGTTTGGTTTGATTTGTTGACATAACACTGTGAACAGTCCCATATTTGCAGAAATAGTGCCTGAGAAGTCCCGGACGTGTATTTATGCTTTGGATCGATCGTTCGAGTCTGTGTTGGCGTCTTTTGCTCCATTTATTGTTGGGATTTTGGCTCAGCATGTGTATGGTTTCAGACCAATCCCGAAAGGAACCTCGGACTCTGTCGAGGTTGAGACAGACAGGGAAAATGCTGCTTCGCTGGCGAAAGCTCTGTATACTGCAATTGGTATTCCCATGGCAGTTTGCTGCTTTATCTACTCCTTCCTTTACTGTACGTACCCGAGGGACAGAGAGCGAGCCAGAATGGTTGCTTTGGTTGAATCAGAAATGCTGAGGCTCGAAGAAGAAGATGATGATGATGAAGAAAAGGGAGTAGCAGAGGAATGGCGTAAGATTCATATTTCTGAATCAAATGGGGTGAATGGTGACACTGAACAGAGACCTGAAATGGATGATAGTGATGAGAAGTATTTGTTATCTCGACAGCTGACATTCGCTAATCTAGCGGAATAGAAATTTGGAGCTTCATTTAGACCAATTAGGTGAGGCAGTCTAAATGGGTGTTTCATCTGTTACACCACTCACTCGATGGTCATATAGCATTTTTCATTTCATGCTGTCACCCCTGTAATTAGAACAATTTTGTATTGGCAATGAATTGGAATTCGCGTTTCCCTTCAGGTAGACTATACTTTACTATTGGGAAGAAGAGGATAGCACCAAGGGGTGGTGGCGCAGTTGGCTAGCGCGTAGGTCTCATAGCTTGTTGAGTGATCCTGAGGTCGAGAGTTCGAGCCTCTCTCACCCCAATGTTCTTTTTCTTCGGAAAAATGAGTAGTGTGATAGAAAATTTTTTTTATAAAAAAAAACTCATTATTTTATTTTAATCTCATCGCAGGGTACTCTCAATTATGTTTTGTTCCTCCGAGTTTATCTGAAGTCCGTTGTCCCATGCGGAAACAAAAAACACATCCCGTGAAGAGGCAGAGGCTGCTGGAATTGGATGATCTGCATTCTGCAGTGTCAAAAAGGCAAGAAAAAGACAAGGCATAGTGTGATATGGTTATCATTCCCTCTTTTATCCGTCCATTATTATCATTTATGGTGTGGTGCCCCCTCCCCCATTATTTTCATCTCTCGCGGATCCCTTTTACTGTCCCATCCCATGAGAAAACAAACGAGGTACGAAATGGAGTCATTAGTCCTATCAAGCGAGACTTCAATGACATGCCAAAAATATAAGGAATACTAGTTCAACTTAGATTGTACTTCTTCTTATTTTATTATAAATTAACAAATTAGTAATTAAAATTAATTAAAAATAATAAATAAGTTAGTAAAGTAGATTTTTTTTAAATATACCTTTATAATAAATGAGAAAAAGGATAAAAAATATGTGAGGAAATATGATAGAAGAGGAGAGAGAATAAATAATTAAGGACGAAATGAGAAAAATACACTACCTCCGGTTCTAAATATAAGAGTTAGTTGACTAATTTGAGTAGATGAAGGAAATAAGTTAAGTTAATTATTTGTAATAAATAGGTATTATCTTTCCTAAAATATTCTTAATAACCAAGTATATTAGTTAGAACTATTATTATTAGAAGGACTATCTTGGGAAAAAAACATAAATACGAGAGACAAAATGGATTGTGGTTTTATATTTAGGACCAAAATAAAAATCAAACGAGGTTTTATATTAAGGACCGGATGTAATATTAAATGTTAAAACAAAATCAAATTAAAGTTTATAAAATAAATCATACTCTTTCTTAAATTTAAAGCTTGTTTATGAAGAGAACTGGAGGGAGTATTATTTTCAACATATGGCCCCATCTCTGGCCCCGACAACTCCCTTATGTTTAAGTAACTAAAATCATATTTTTCTTAATTTTAAATAAACTGCCCTTAAAGTTAAAGTTGGCCAAATACAATGAAGCTGAAAGTTTTCTGCTTCTAATTCTTGGCTATTTATGTCAATATGCATTGTCTTACTTGTTCTTCCTTCATTATGTAGGAATCACAATTTTTTATTAATGTTTACAAATTTTCGTAATAATGGCACCCCAAATCCATTTCAAAGGCCGAATATAAGCGATAATTTCTGATTTTCTATGGTTGCTCCTTGCATTTCAGGAAAAGGAACAGTAATGCAAGTCAAACCCATAGGTAGTCCCAATGAAACGCGTTTGTTAAGTTTGTAAACCGAATTGAATATTGCAAGAAGTAAATGTCAACTCTTTGGTCAGATACATGCACACTGACACCAGAGAATCAATTCTTAATGACCCCCAAAATGTGCTTTTACGTTTACCCTCCAGTTTTAAATATGGTCTGAAGGCTTTCCAAAGTCATACCCATGAACTGGACTTCCCATCCTCTGACTTCTTTTTAAGAGTTCTTGGAGTTTCTATATAGACATGCATTTCCTTTCTTTTGATTCGTAAGAAATTAATTACTTAAAAAGAATAAAAATAACAAAGTAAGCGAATTGGTTGTTCCGAACCAGTTAACCAAGAGATCAATTCATAAATGACTCATTCTGCAACAGGAACAGGAAAAATATAAAAAAAAAAAAAAAGTTTCATGGTTTAGATTCAATCCCTTTTGCCCCTTCATAGATAAAAAGGTATTGTCTCTTCTGGTATTTTCAAATGGGCTTACTAAATCAGAGTCAGATCAGGGCAAGGAAGAAGAAGAGTTTCGTAGAATGCGGACAGTTGTTCTAAGAATATTGAAGCAAGAAAATCTAAGAATCAAATGCTCATATACACAAGGCAAGTTCTCTAGAAAGAAGGGATTTAATCCCTCCCTCCCCCCAAAAAAAAACATTCATTGAACTTATGAAATTCAAGTAGTCATTTTATCATTCGAGCTTTAGCTGATTGTGTTGGGGTATTAATTAACTAATAAGCATGCGACATTTATTAGTATTTTGCTCATCCAAGTTAAAAACAGAAAAAAGAAAATAGTCGGTGGATCATGCATAGCTCTCCCAGTTCCCAACACGGAAGCTGGAACCCTCATTGGCTATATTTTAATAACATACACAAATTACGAAATCGTGCAACTTGATGTCTTTTTTTTTTTTTTTTTGCCCTAAAAAATGTCATGCCAACTCTTTTAAGTCGGAGAGGAAATGCTTATGATGTGCCCTCTCACTCTCAGAGCGAAGGAAAACGGGAAGAAAAACAGAGAGGAAGAGTCAGTGTGAAATGCTTGACTTCCCAACTGTCTTTTATATTTAGTATTGGACTCTGAATTGGTAAACCACTTGCTGATTTTTTTTTTTTGACCTCAAGCACTTGCTGATATATAAAACTCAAAATTTATTAAAATAATAAAGTTCGCGTTAATGGTTTAAGATTTCCATTTATATGGACATGGAATGTGATCCAGAAATAAACAAACTAGGTCCTATGAGCTATGAAGCTAGCAGTGAGTTACTATCACGTCTTGAGAAGTAGCTCTTTACTGTATTTCATTAAAAACAACAAAAGATCAGATCCACCTGATTCAGATGCGTCACTTCCATTCCTTGCTAGTGGGTCTCACCAAATTGTGATCTGATTTCAGTATGATGGACTAATAGTCCCTCCCCTCAATTCCTATCACCCTATCCACTCCACTCGTTATTACTTTTCTTCACACCTTTCCCTTATCTTTTTATCTTCTTCCGTCAAAAGAAAATATCCACCTTTTAAAAAAAAAAAAAAAACAGAGACCATGAATAAGCAGCAAAGGATTTGACTAGCCAATTATATGCAGCTCATGGCAAAAATCATCCAAAAGAGAGTCTCCATACCACGCAGGAGAATTATCTGGAAAAAAAAATGGCTTCAATATGTAGCTGTTGTCCTTGATGAGAGAGTCAATTTGCACAAAAATCTATCTTTTAGGCATGTGATCAAAAGTAATGATTCGATCACTCACTAAAAGATCTCATAACAATATACCTTTGATCTGGATTGAGTGAGTGATCCTAGGAAAGCTCACAGTTAACAAGTCTCAAAACGGCACTATTGAATAAAATATCCACCTCTAAAATTGTGGACTACTATAATTCCAGTCTTGTGTGAACATCAGTGCCATGAAATAAATAACAATGTAATCAATCACTTACTCTTGGTCTTGGTTTTCCGTGTACTGGATTTGGACCTACTCAAAAATAGATTTTTAATTTATGCTCTCAAAGAACAGTAAACTAGGGGAAGCTGATAGTTGCATCCAACTATCAAAGATATCTTTTGGGAACACTGGTCAAAGCCCCAATCCATGATCCCATAACCAAATGTCGGAATCAGAGCCCTCGGATCATTGGGAGGAGCAAAAGTCAAAGATGAGGGAGTAATGTTGAAGCCTAATTTACCATAATTAATATACCCATTTCCATATACATGAAGTAGATCTACCCCACTAATTACAGTGTCGGTTGGCAGTCCTTGTCCTTTAATTATTTGTCAACAAGCCCAGGACTGTGAAGAAAAAATCAGATGCCATTGCATTTTTCTGTTTGGAATACCAAACTGACAGAAATTATTGACTTGTACGAAGTCACTGTGTAAGGTGCAATTAAAACTGTTACGTAGAAATGAGAGGAATTGTCAGAATATTATTATTATAATTAGTATAAAATGGGATGCCCGCTGCACAAAAAAGTTCACACTCCACACCTCACATCTCAGCATTATTGCTCAGTGAGAAAAGAGAGAAACCGCGTTTTAAGAGGATTCTGCTCTGTCTCCATGCGCCATGTGATTGGTTCTTCCTCTGGCATTTAACACTCCCTTCCCCTCTTAATTCCATTGCTTCACTTTTGTTATAATCCCTCTCTCTCTTCACTACAACTCACCAATTCCTTCATCATTAAGTAGCATCATCGTCTACCTATTGCAGCCCAGGTTTTATTTATAGATCTTCAATTCAGTATTACCTCGACTTTGTCGCAAATGGCTCCACCAATGTACTTGGGTTGCAGAAGGGTGGCTCTGTTCTGCGTTATTTCTTTTCTCTCTGTTTCTGTTTGTTTCAGTGACTGCTCAGAGTCGCAATTTCAGAGCAAAGAGTTTGCCGGGGGAAGGAGAATGTTGGAGGCACAAAATGAAGAGCCGGCCCTGAAAAAGACCAAGCCAATCAAGCCTAGTCTTTCTCTCAAGAATCAGACCAAGACCATCAAATCCAACCTGTCCTCCAAAAATCAGACCAAGCTTGCCAAAGTCAGTTCCGATTCATCGTCTAAAACCACACCCACCATCCTCGCCGACACTGCGGTGAAGAAGCTGAATTCCACCACCAAGAGCAAGAAGCTGAATTCCACATCAAAAGGCTCCAGCAAATCAACCTCAATTTCCAGCGAAAAATCCTCGAGTCTCCTGAAAGAAGGCGGTGCCAAGAACAAAACGACAAAATCCGCCGCCGCCAAGGAAACCAAGGTTAAAGCAGATCAAAAGGTAGAGCTCGAATCTGAGAAGCCGACTAAGAATAAGAACGCAGAGAAGAAGTCCGGACAACAGAAAGCCAAGAAACAAACGCCGCCGAGTTGGATCCAGCAAGACGACGACGATGATTTCGTTTCAGAGTTGAAAGATCTGCCGACCAGATTTCAGCAGACGATAATTCCAGACCTCACAAAAATCTCAAGCACCTCGAGAGTTTACATTAGCAAAGCCAATAAGGAAATCACGAAAGGGTTCAAACCCTACGTCGGCAACAAATACGCACCCACCATCGCCCCCGTACTCTCTTGCGCCTTCCTACTGATCCCTCTGGTTTTAGTCTCTCTCATTTTCAATCGAATCAAAGCTTACTTTTCTCTCCAGAGACTCCTAATCTTCATCCAAGTCTATCTCTCCATCTATTTCTCCATTCTCTGTTTCGTCTCGCTGATCACAGCGCTTGAGCCCCTCAAGTTTCTACACGCTACTTCGCAGTCCACATACGTCTGCCTCCAGGTGCTGCAAACTCTGGGTTACGTATTGTACCTCCTACTGCTTCTGATGTATCTGATCCTAGTCTTCTCAACGGATTGCGGGCCGGGTTCGAAATTTGTAGGCCTGACCCAGACATTCGTGGGTTTCGCCGTCGGGTTGCACTACTATGTGACGGTGTTTCACAGGGTGGTGCTGAAGCAACCGCCGAAGACGAATTGGAAGATTCACGGCATATACGCCACGTGTTTTCTGATGAGCTGCGTCATTGCTAGGGCGGATAGAAGGAAGAAGGCTTACATGGAGGATGGTGGCGAAGAAGGCAAGAAGAATTAAATTTAATTAAAATTACAATTAAAAACTTCATTTATGAGAGAAATTATATATGGTTCTTCATGTAATGCCGCAAGTAAATTGGCAGGAACCATGGAATGACGATAGGCACTGTTTGATTTTCTTCTTTATTCGGCGAAATGCCCTTTGAGATCACTCCATCTTTTGCTTTACAATTGAAGTATATGTATAAATAAATACTTTTTTTTTTTAATTTTTGGGTTTCCTTGCTTTTGTTTTTCAAAAGCTTTTAGGATCATTATCAGAGTCCTTCACTTGCAGTTTTATGCGTTGGTTCCAGGTTTTTCCGTAAAATGGCTCTACTGATATGTGCTCTCATCTTGAGTATTTTGACTGTATATTCAATTTTTTAATTATGTTTTCCTATTCTGTATGAGTCCTTTACGAGACTCTGCTCTTGAATTTGTATTTTAAAAATTTTATTTTATTTCATAATATAGTTACTTTATATTTTAAAAAAATTGAAATTTTACATCCTGAATCAATAAATAAATAAATGGCAGCGTTATTCTTTTGACCTTCATGATCCTTGAAAGGAAACCGACCCAAACCCTTTTCCCCAAACGCCTCACCTAAATAAGTTGACCCTATTATTAGATTAAAATATTTTTTTATGATATGTGTAGTAGTAGCAGCATGCCAGATCTTTGATCCAAACTAGTATGCCAGATGTAACAAGTAATTAGATTAAAATACTGCCTCGGCTCCTATATATAAATTTTAAATAATCAAATCACATTTAATAAATTAGTAATAAAAATTAGTTAAACATAATAAATAAATGACAAATGTATTTTTTTAAAAATTTGTCTTTATTTATTAAGAAAGTAAATGAGAGAGGTAATAAATAAAAAATAATAATAAAAGAGAATATATAAGAGTAATATTAATGAGAGGGGGACAAAATAGAGAAAAATAATACTCCTCCGGTCCTTAATATAGGACCCAATTGTTGAGTTGGTTTTGGTCCTAAATATAAGACCCATTTCTCATATTTATCAATTTTCTCTAAATTACCCCTATTGATACTCCCTCAACTATAATCAAATAGAAGAGGGAGATGGGGTATCAAGAAAGATGATTATGGTGTTTTAGGAAAAATGTGTCACTTTTCTTATAATTAACCAACTTACCTAACTTCCTTAATCTAATCAAATTAGTTAAATGGGTCTTATATTAAGGACCGGAGGAGTAATATTTACTCAGACAAATTCAAAAAAATAAAACTTTTATTTTGAATCAGAACATTCTTTAAAAGACCGGGGGTAGTATTCATTATCAGTAATAAGCTTAAGCTATGCGATAGATTCTTACTTTGTAATGTGCACTTTACTCCCCTATGTTTTTGGTGGCACAGTATCGTACTTCCTATGATTTTTTTTCTTTTTTTTTTAAAAAAAAGAAAATGACAAACCCCGTGAGCTCTATGGCTAGATGGAATAAAATCTCACTCAAACTCCACCACGTTCAATCCTAATATTGGAAAACAGTATCATAACAGGGCAATTCATAACATGGTACAGTACATATTGTTGTTGTCCGACTCACAGTGTATTTTAAAACACCCACATGAAGGGAATATTTAGTTTTGAGATAGTTAATTAGAAAAATCATCGGTTTTCTATTTTTAGCCCTTTTAACATTATTTAATTTAATTTTCATCTTTAAAAATTTAGGAGGGCACATTATGATCTGCATTACGCTTATGTCCAGTAGGGCTATATTTCACCTGCATTTATTTTTCACGTCAAAAAGAAAATCAAGCAAAAATTAGTTTAAAAAATTAAAAAAAGAACAATTAGCAGTGGAATCTTAACAAATTTACCCTTGTGCCCGAGCAGTGACCCTCGCCAAACACCAATAATAATTTTCACGGCAGATTACTCATATTCTCATTTTATTTGTGATATTCTTACCAGTCATTGTTTCAATGTGTACAGTCTTAGTATCTATATTAAAGCAATGTTTTTATTTAAAATGATTAATTTATTTTCTTGATTGGATTAGAATGATTAGTTTAAACTTAGGATAAATGCGTAAAAATACCTATAAACTTTTACTCAAAATGTACTCATCACCATAAGCTTTCTCGGTATAAAAGTACTTATAAACTTGTAAAAACATAGCAAAAATGACACAACCGATAAACTTTACTAACAACCGTTATTTTTTGCACTCGAGCCCACTTTAATTTCATGAAAAATATGAAAATACCTTTTACTCAAACAAATCAAAGAAGTGTAAAGGTGCAAAAGTACCTATAAATTTTTAGCTAAAGTGCGCCAAATGGTTTTTTTTTTTTCCGTAGGTGTAAAAGTACTTATGACCATGTAGATAAATTAATTCTTTAAGTTTTGGCAGAAAAAAATTCTATTAAATTTTATTTTACTATAAAATTTTCTAGATACCCAAAGTTTCTAAGTGAAAATTTTCAAGACAGATTTGTACCTTAACCATAATTTTATGGTTAATACCTGTATTTGGTTTTCTAAATTTGCATCAAGTTTTAATTTAATCATTTAAGTTCATAAAGTGTATTTTTTCTTTTACTAAAAAAAAAAAGGTTCATAAAGTGTATTTTCAATGCCTTAATAGTAACACTATTGGTCTCGTTAATAGAAAATGTTGATTCAACGAATTTGAATGGTAACTTCATAATTAAATATTAAAATATTAATCTTTAATTCATATATTTTAAAAAAACCTAATGATGTTGATTTTAATATTAACAACCCATCTTTCAATATATAAAAATATTATATTAAATGATTAAATCTTAAGCATGTTTTGTTATGTTGGTGTTTAAATTCACTGAGTCACAATTTTTCATTAAGGAGACCAACAATACTATAATTAAGAGACTAAACGTACACTTTGGACAAATGAAAAATTGACGCAAATTTAGAAGACTAAACATATATATTAACCATAAAATTATTAGTATCATTATAGTATAATAAAACTTGATTTTTTTTTGTTGAAACTAAAATAATTAATTTATTTGTACGATCATGGACTCATGGATACTTTTGCACCCATTAAAGAAACATACGATGTTTGGTATATTTTGGTTAAAAGTTTGAGTATTTTTACATTTTGATCTTTTTTTTTTTTTAGTAAGGGGTGTTTTCATAAAATTAACGTAGGTTATCTCATTTTTGTTCTGTTTTTACGAGTTCATGGGTATTTTTGTACATTCAAAAAGTTTATGGTAGTAAGTATACTTTGCATAAAAGTTTATGAGTATTTTTACATCTTTATCCTTGGCCTTAAAATTTGTTAACATTGATTTAAAAACCTCTCAAACAATTCCATAACTTCTTTTTTTTAAAAGCTAGAGACTTGTGCATGTTTGGGGAAAAGTTAAACGCCATTTGTTGAAAACCAGCCAAAGACAGCACAAAACACAGACTGACGATGGTTTTGGGGTTAAAAGCTTGGGTGAAAACCAAAAAAGATAATTGATCTCTAGGTTTTTATTGTTTCATCCGATTTTTAGTCAAATCTCTGGAAAAATTTTTTTAATCATATCCTTTTACTTTTACTTGTTTTTAATTGGGCCTCTCTATTTTTTTTAATTTTATTAGGTCCTTATAGTTTTACTTATTTTTTAATTAGGTCCTTTGTAGTTTTAAAAAAATTATTTATTAAATTTATTCTTTAAAACTGATTTTATTTTTAAATTAATAATTATATAATTGGACAAAATAATTAATATAATCATTTAGGAATCAATTAATCAGAGTAATCAATTGTACTTAACTATAAATTATTTATAATTATATTCGAATTTTAAAAAATTTTACGATTATAATTTGAATTTTATAATTATAAAGATTAGAATTAAAAAATAAATAATATATATGTTTAACTAAAAATGTAAAAGACTATTAACATAAAATTATTATAATAATTTATTATTCATAGAATATTATTATTTATAGAATAAAGAATAAAAGCTATGCAGATTTAATTAAAAATAAAGTAAAACAACAAGAACATAAATCACATGATAAAAATAAAAAAAATTATAAAAACCTAATTAAAAACTCGTTGAAAGACTTATATATTCATTATCCCAAACAAAAACGACCGTTTGGCTTTCAGAAGGGAAAGCCGAATTGCTGATCCCCCCGCCCAAAAAAAAAAAACCACTTATGCATTGAAAGCTACGATTTGGGAGTGAAAAACAGATAAGCCAGATTTTTTCACTTTTGGAGATGAAAAGCATGGTTTTGAGTGTAAAGTGCGAGACATACTACCTCCAATTCTAATTATAAGAACCAGTTAATTAATTTGAAGAGGTCAAAGAAGTAAGTTGAGTTAGTTATTTGTTCTAAATATGTATTGTCTTTCCTAAAATATCTTTGCTAATCAAGTGTATTGATTAGAACTATTATTGTTAAAAGGGCTACTATGGAAAAAATATATATATATATATATGAGAGACAAAGTGGATTGGAGTCTTATATTTAAGATCAAAATAAAAATTAAATAGGATCTTATATTAAAGACTGGAAGTAGTATTATATTAAAAATATTCTTATCTCTTCCTTTCAAAATTATCTTATTGAGGATATTTGGATTATTTTTTTAAAAGTAATTTTGTAATGCGTGAAAAGATTTTTATCCTAACTTACATGAAAATGCTTAAGTGTTTTTGAAGGATGTCAAACTCTCGCTAAAATGAATAAAAATTACTATTACTATTATTGTTGGTCAATGCTAAAATAAACCGGATGTCTTTTAGATGAAACCAATAATGATAATATTTAAAAAATATGTTAATTTTTAATATATTTTATTATTTAAAAATACAAAACAATCATTTTTATTATTTTTATTTAAATATCACATTAGCTTATATCATTTTCAGTAATTTTCATATGAAAGAATTATTCTCATTGCAATCAGCCAAACATTTTCAATTTGTCAGTATCACCTCTTTCTTTTTCTGATGAAAACGATATCATCTTTTTCATATAATCTATGACACTCAAAATCTATTCTTTTCTGAATTTATTTTTCAAAAGCTGATCCAAACTCAAAACTGAAGTTTTTGGTTTAAAAACATGATTTTCAAGGGTTATCTCATTTATGCTTTGGATCCTTACTTAACTCTTCCAAACTACTCTACTTTTAAACCATGATTTGAGCCAAAATTTTGGTTTTAGAAGTTCTTCCAAACATCTATTTCTATTTGGGTGGGAACAAAAATCATAGGTTTTTTTTAAATAAAAAAACCATGATTTTGAGTAGAAGCAGCAAAACAACTGGTTTTTATTTTTTCAAAGCACTTACATATTGGAAATCACGGTTTGAGGGAGGGAGAAAACCATGATTTTCCTCTTTTTCTGGGAATAATTTGGACTATTTTTAAGTTATATTTTGGATTTAAAACTAATTTCTATTAATTCAGAAGCGTTAAAATCAAAACCCAATAGATAAGTGCGTCTTTTGGAATTTGAATTTGTGCTTTCTTTTTTTTAGGGTAAAATTATTTATGATTTTAACAAACAATTTATTGGCAGGAAATCATAGGTTTCTTGAAGCCAAAATTTTCTACTTTTAGGGCAGAAAACCATGGTCTGGACATTAATTAGTAATGAGAGTGTCAGATAAATTATACCGAAAATACCCTCATCTATTTCCTTTCAAAATGTGTGAGCGGTTGCTGGCACTTAGCTTCTTCTCTCATCTTAAAGATATCATGTTTATTTTAACATTAATAAACAACAATAATTTTTTATTCATCTTAATATGATAATTTTCACATTTTTAATATATTTGATTATTTCATTATTTCTCATTGCAATCTTTCAAACATTTTTAGTTTATTAATATCACATTTTTAGTTATTTTTTCCCAAACTTTATTATCTGAAAACTAATCCAAACACTCTCTTAAATAGAAACCTAACCTAAGTCGAAAACTTAACAAGCAAAATCAAGTGAAACAAAATGTTAAACATTGAATTTTTAAAATTTCATGAAGTTTATAATCACATTTTTCTTTATTTTCGTATATGATCAAAGATTTTGATGTTTCTTTGTAATATTTACCCAATGAAAAAAAATATTACGAGTTAAGAAAGAAAAAAAATGCAAATGTATAAGATAAAAATTTTTAAATGTGATAATATAAAATTAGAATATGAATTTTATATGTTGTGGAGTGAGTCATATTTTCTCTTTTTTGCCAAAAGGACTCGTATTATTTATTATATAAATTTAGAATTCAACCTCTAATTTGTAGGGTAGAAAGCATTTTTTAATCCTTAATATAAATAATTTCATTAAATTTATTATATAAATATGCATTTTTACTTCTCATTTATTGTGTTGTACTCCTATATACTGCTATTTTCTTAAGAAATGTATACATACTAATTAGAAAATAAAGGTGAGAAGTTTTTTAAATTTTAAGACCTAGTTAATGATATTCAGTTTTTTTAATTTTAATAAAACACATTAAAAGTAGGTTATAAGTTATAAATCAAATCAGAAGAATATAATTATGGACAGTAGAACCAATTGATGAAGTTTGGTAGCAACCGGCGAGTGGCAGTACTAGTATTTATTACACCGTTCTTTTGTACGTGATTGGTTCACCCTACCGCGCCCCCTTGAGGCGCCTCATCCACGGATCCCATCAGACGTGAGTTTTTTTTTCCGAACCTTACAGGCTTCAGCCATCCTCTCACTTCACGAACTCAAATCATTTTAAATTTAAAACTAATTTTTGTAGGGTTGAAAATATTAAAATTAAAACCCTCCTGATAAAAGATCTTTTTTTTAGACTCAAACTTGTACTATTCTCCTTGTCAAAATAAAACTAATTACTCATTCGATCTTAAATATAAGACTTATTTTATAGTGTAAATTACATTATAAAAGGGGTCTTATACTACTTCCAATCCTTAATATAAGATACTATTTGACTTTTATTTTAGTTATGAATATAAAACCCCAATCCACTTTGTCTCTTATATTTATACGTTTTTTTTCCAAAATAGCCCTTCTAACAATGATAGTTCTAGTTAATATACTTGATTAGTAAGGATATTTTAGAAAAAACAACACCTATTTAGGACAAATAACTTATTCAACTTACTTTTTTAATTTCCTCAAACTAGTCAACTGATTCTTATAATTAGAATCGGAGGTAATATTTAGGATAGAAGGAGTATCATCTAAACCAGCATTTTGTCAGTAACTTTCATCTTATTGGCCTCGTAGGAGCACCGACTTAATCCCATAATATACGTATGTCCAATTAAAATTAAATGCAAATATTTCAAAAATAATGCCAGATATCCCAAATATTTAAAAATCTTAATTAATTATTACTCCCTCCGTTCCTTATTATAAGAGACATTTGATGCTTATGGCATGTTCCTATATATAAGAGACACTTATAAGTTGTCTCTACTTTTTTGTGTTGATTTACTATTTTACCCATATTTATTATTTCCAACTCACACTCTCTCTCCCTCCCACTTCTCTTTCTTTTAATAATTTAATTGTTCTCTCTCATGTTCTCTCTCCTTATTAATGAGGGCATTTTTGGAAAAAAATTATACTTTTTACACATTAATTGTTCTTAACTAATTTTAACTGTTTTTTTTATCAACGTAATTCGGTTATTTGTCTCTTATAATAAGGAACGGAGGGAGTATTTCTTATGCCATCAGTCATTTAATATCGTTGTCTCATTCCAATTAATAAGAAATGATTATTTTTACTGAAAACGAGAGAATATACTGTTTCATTTATAAATTCACCGCTCCACTTTGTTCCCCGCTTCCATATGCTTCATAAGAAACGAATTCTCGTTTTTGCGGCTACTCATGCTTAATAATCAATTTTTTTGGTATGTGTAAGAATTTGTTACCCTTTAGATGGCAAAAAAAAAAAAAAAAGAATTTCGTTCTTTTGGTAATAAGCGAACAAAAGGCGTTACACTCTCTCTCCGTTTTTTTATTTTTAAAATTTGATTAGGAATTTTTTTTTGAGGTTTACAACGTAAAAAGTTTTTGGTTCTCCCAACAAGTGTATATTTCATATTCAAGTATGTATTTTTGTCTTTTTGGGATGAGACCGTTCGTCTTCTCAACTAGCAGCTTATTAGTCACTCTTTCTTTCTTTTCTTAATAACATGTTACACTCTGTTTCTCAAACTGAGATCTTATACTTTCTGTTCATTTCATGTTATTATTAATTTCTTCAATTTTCTAATAATTGATCAATTTTTTTTATATTGTATTTAACAAATATTTAATGTCGTAAAAGTTAGCTGCAAGGAAATATTGCATAAAAACAAAATGCACAATTAGATAACTTTGTTATGGTGGAAATATCGCCATCTAATTTGATACCGATCGCTTTCTTTGGCAGACTGGTAGTTGCCCTCAAATGGTTTCGAACATTATCCTATGGAAATTTTTTCTAATCAATATATATATATATATATATATGTATACAATTTTTGTTTTATTTATTTTTGGTACACTTTTGTATTATTTATTTATTTAATACAGAATGAAATTGATTCGACAGGCACGTGCGATTTACATGATACAACACGCCCCTTTCTGTCCATAAAACTATGGCCTGAAAAAAAGCTATGATCGGAAATCAATTTTGCAAACATTCATTCAGACAATTAAGGTGTTTAAATTATGATTAAATAAGTAAATTTAGTTTGTAAAATTATCAAAATAAGCATAACTTGTATTAAATGATAAGCAAGTTTTTGCGCATAAAATTTTCATATTACCAATATTTTGTATGCATAAAAATTTATCATGTTATTTTCCCAATTAAATTTGTGACGAGAATTTTTGTCAAAATTTTTTCTCAATCATTATTTTTTTCCTTTGAATATTTTTATTAACATCAAATTACTAGATCCATTCTTTTTTTAATCAAAGCAAAGTAGGACCCATTTCAAAACCTCTTTCTTTTTTTCATGATCATTTTTTCTCTCTCAAGCCAAAAGCAACTCGATATTAGCTTAGGACCTGTTTAAAATAACTTACAAGCGGCTTTTTAATCATGATTTATGAAATATGAGATAAATACATAAACAAATTTTATTTCAATTTATATGAAATATGTTTATAAATAATTTTAAACGTGATGACAAACAAGATCTTATGCTTTTAAGCCACTTTTGCTCTAAAAGCCAAATTAATCAAAAGTGATGCCAAAGATATGCGAAAGTATGCTTCTGCCCCAAAAAGCTACTTAAAAGCCCTTCAATTGTGAATCCAAGAGCTTCAATTTTGGCCAAACAATATTCAAACAAACATAATTTAACTACAGATACAAACTCAAAGTTCTTTCTACATGCAATTAACAGTGGCCTAGATATGATAGAGTATCAAGATCATGCTCACCATACATACGCTGGATCAATCTTAAATGTGAAACTCTACATTATTCTTTAATGTGAAGGCCACCTTTCACATCAATTTTATTCTCAAGTATTTTTCTGATATACTTCCTTAACATGTTCACAGGTTGAGGTGTTGATAGAAAGGAGGAGGCATTTCATATCCTTTGAGCAAGAAGTTGTTTAACCCCAAGATCGAAAAGCCATATCCCTTCCAATATTTCCTTCATCTTTCCTAAGAGATCTGCAACGTCACTCCTGAAAAAAGGAAAAAAAAAATGGACACAAATATAAGCAAACACGAATTGTCATTGTTTAAAAGTTGAAAAAAGGGAAAAAAGAAAAAGGCATACTAAATATTGATGGTAGAAACAAAATAATTAACGATTACAAAAAATAGTATTAAAATATTTTACAAATTAAATAATAGCAAAATCTAATAAAATTTAAAAATAAGATACAATAAATCAACCCTGAAATTAAAAAGTGACGCCTTCCAATGTGTAATATTATAAAAGCTCTGGAGATTAGTCTAACTCTGGGTCTTGAAATCTTTTAAGATTGCAGCTTATCATATTTTCCTCTTTCGCCGTCAAATGCGTCTTTTACTGCTTTCAAATTTCTTACCGCACCCATTATTTGTAATTGACGAACACAAACATCATTCATTGTTATATTCGAACTAAGTAAATAAATTAATAAATGAATGAAACATAAACGATGAAGGTTCGAGTACTTGGCGCAAATCTAATAGCTCAATAATTGTTTCTATGAATGTGAGGATGGATAAACTTTTAAGGTTGCAAGTATGGGGAAGAGTATAGGATGACAGAAATAGGATTATTGGCCTTTTCAAACTGAAACTTTAAGTTCTTATTTTTAAATAAGGATAAGGTGTTTAGATATCTTAGAAGTGTCAATGAGTCAATGAAGGAACATCCAAGTGACCCAACACTTAAATTTTTTTTTTGTTGCTTTTATATGCCTTAAAAGTTTATTTTCGTAACAAAAGTACATTAGCCTTAATCACTGTTAGGTTTGACCATTAAATTATGCAGTTTAAACAGTATTTTTAACGGTTAAACTTAACGGCGTAAAACAATTCGGAGTAAAAATATAATAAAATAAAACTTACAAGACATATAAGAGGAAAAAAGAATTTCAGATACTGGATACTCCTTTATGGATACTTTTAAACTATTTAATCACCTCATTTCTTCCAAATATGATGAGATGTTTATGATAAACTTTCGTAATCCAACTTTAATTTGGGTAGGTGCAGCACAGAGGCATCCAAAAAACGCTCGAGTCAGGACTGATTAGCTGGTAACGGATCCATGTGAATCTCGGCCCATGAAACTCCATCAAAGCAAGAAAATGGAAACGCTATGCTCTTCCAAATGCCAACCCTCCAGAATTCCATATTTGTACATATCTATGTTATGAAGCTAAGATCTAAGCATATATTCGCTCCGTCCATTTTTACAAAACAAACTTTTGACCAAATTACGTAAATTAAAATATTACTTAAAATTAGTTAAAAATAATAAACATATAAATATTGCAATTTTTTTTTAAAAAATATTATTATTTATGAGAGAGAGAATTTATAAGTAATGGTTTTGAGCTAATGTTGCACAGTTTTGGGAGAAAAAAAACTAATGAATATTTTTTTCTCCCTAGCTAACTTAAAGTCTTACATAATGGATGACTATTATTATTAGTGTATATAAAGTGATAAACTGCACATTCTTTTTTTTTTAACATGGAAAGGCAAGCCGAAGCTTGAGGAAAATAACGCTTTTAAAAGGCTACACAAACGAACAACAGAACAGTCATGTTAACATCTTGTCTTCCAGGAATATTCCTTTGCAACCGTTAGGCACCTCCCAAGAGAGAACCATTTCCGTCAATCCTGTGTGGCCCTGATAGCAAATCATCATTCTGAAAACCCAAATAGCACACGTTCTCCGTAGGATTCAAAATCATCATTCTGGAAATAATTACGCTGGCAGGCACATAATCACTAGCGCCAAATCTTATGCCAAGAATAATCCGTATTGTTCCTGTATTTCTGTTCATGCAAAGTTTGTTAAATGCCGAAAAATACTCTCCCGGTCCTAAATATAAGATCTTTATACTACTACGTATAAGTGTCTTATATTTAGAATCGGAAAAAATATATATATATATATAAAATAAATCAACGCACGCATATATGAAGTTGCCAATATACACATATATAAAATAAACACAAACAAATAATTGTCAAAAAAATTGAAATTCAAATGACAGCGAGAAATTCACATTTTGTCCATTTCATAAAATCCTTGAACATAAACTCCACGATCCAAACCCAAAGAACATCAAATGAAATTAATCCTCGCAGTTTTCTGAAATTTAATTTATTGTAGTTCATATGACAAATCTTAATCACACATATACGCCATTCATAAAATAACACCTTAGCTTCCTTCTTCTTCTTCTTCCCCCCCCCCCCCCCGGGGGGAAACATCAATTCCATCCACAAATATCCCAAATTTCAGGCTTCCAACTCTTGACATAAGGGAAGTTGAGAGGGGAATATATATATATATATATATATATATATATTTATAGAGTACACCATAATCTCAAAAATCCATTGCATACACTTCAAAGCAACGTTAGTTAATTGAGCAAGAGTACATATGGAGAACTGGTATCTTTTCATTTTCAAGTTCCTTTTTGAAGCAACCAGATTTTTTTTTGGGGTAAAAATTGGGCATTTGGACATATTTCTTTGGATATTGTACTAAGTATGAAAAACATAGGTGCTATTATTTATAATTCATAAATAATTTAATTTATTATAAATTCTATTATATATATTTTTACCAGAAAATTCTATTGTGTATTGAATATTGGTTTTTAAGATCAAGGTAGCAATATCACACATATGTGATATTAGGTGGCAAATTTTTTGTTTTCCGATTATATATTATTATTATTATTGTTATTATTTGCTTATGGTGGGATCTAGCCAAGTTCTCTAATATCATATTCACAGTCTAAGCTTGCGTGCTAATCTTGATGTGATAATTTTCACAAAGTAATAGGATTGGAATCAATCAATATGTGTGCGCGCGCGCGCAACTTTTGAAATACTTTTTGGCCGTCAAAAGCTGCAATTATTACCCTTCCAAAGGGGTGAAGATGCACAATCACCATAATTTATATAATAGTTAGGATTAAGAATATCAAATAAAAAATAAAAAGGAGCAATGCATGTAATCATGCAAACAAGGTGGGGTCCTATCAAATCTCAAGTTACGATATCCACAACTTAGATGTTGGTTGGCTTCCTTGTTCTCATCATTGTTTAAGGATAAGAGCAAATTCTGTTATTTCAAATAACCCCTTTTGGAGGTATTTTTACTTTCCTTTAATTTTTAATTTCGTATTTATATGTTTTCTTTTGTTGATTCAAATTTTTAATTCCGTTGTATTAGAACTATTAGCATTTATGTAAGGATTAATAATGGTGCTAACAAATTAAATCAGAGTTAATCGAACGAAGTTAAAGAATTTAGTGTGTCTAGGAGAGCCATTTATGGGCCAAAAATAGCTTAGTCCTCTAATTATATTTATAGGGTAGGGAGAAAAGGTTTTTTTATCTTATTTATAAGTTATTTCATTAAATTTTTAGCATGAATGTATTATTTTGTCTTTTATTTATTATAATATAGGTAATTATCTCTTTTGAAAAGTGTATATATTAAATATAGGTGAAGTTAAAAAATTGTTATACTTTAATAGAAAGTTAATACATTTTAAGATTTTTCTTAATCTGTGTAAAATATGCTGAAAGCGTCTTATAAGTAAGACTAGATGAGTATTTTGCAGCAAAAGCCTGATTAAAAAAGTAAGCATATTTGGAGAGCTTGTACAAGACAACACTTGGGGGCCAAACGCGTGGCTCACCTTAAGCTGGCGGAGGTAGCTTTTTCATGTGGCAATCGGGCTTAGGCAGTTGGAAATTGTCATAATCATAATTTTCTCTCACTCCTCTTATTATTCTCTCGTTATTTAATGAAACTTATGTTTATTTTGATAATTTTACAATCTAAACTTATTTTTATTTAATCATAATCCAAATAACTTTTGGAAAAATCCCAATTAAATGCATCTGAAATAATGAAATTCCAATTAAGGCTTATACTTTTAACGAATTTCTAATTAGGCTAAGAGGCCTAATTAGGGATTTTCAAATGTTGTTGAAAGACCGGAATGCCTCTTTGTAATAAAAAAGGAAAATTGAAAGTAGGTGTAAATCTGATTTTAGTTTTAATTATTCTAGTAAATTTACTAATGAGGACGTGGTCTTTTTTAGATTTTATGTCAAAGGTGTGTTTTGTAATTGTGAACATTATGTCAACTCTAGAATTTATGGCCTTTTAGTTTTTTTTATATAATAAAAATTTGATATTGAATAAATCTTAGAGACCGGAAAATTGAAGATGAATTGATGAGTCTCAATGTAAGTTGTGAAATAGTAAAATTAATTTTGATAGATATTCAACAATTCCATGAATCTTTGATTTGATTTTTTCTCGCACAAAAAAAAAATGATCTTGTTAATCTTTTACATTTGAAATCGTAAAATTTTTATTAGTTCCCATATTTTTGCAATTCTATAGATATCTAGAAATTATGTATTTTTTTTTATCTTGAATTTTCAATTACTTCTTATTGGTCATAATCGTGATTTTTCTTTTTTTGTTTTTTATATGATAATGTTTTTGGCCAAATTTTCATGTGATAATGTTTAAAGAAAAAACATGTTAGTTAAATTCAATTAAAAGAATTAAAACTAAAATATTTAATTAGGCTATTTTGGTCTTTTTAATTATGAAGGGTATTTTAGTCTTTTAGAAATATTTAAAAATTCCTAATTAGGCCTCTTGGACTAATTAAGAATTTTTTAAAAGTGTAGGCTTAAATTAGAATTTTGCTATTTCAAATAGATTTAATTAGAATTTTCCCATAACTTTTTACCAAATCTAATTTTTACAAACCAATTTTTATAAAATCTAATCCAAACACAATTTACATTACTCAATCTAACTTTTATCTAATCTCATTTTTTTTAAAAGTCAAATTATAAATAAGTTACTTTTTCTATCGCTAATCCTTACGAATCTTTAATCAAATAAAAAAGTCATATATATATATCAAATTAAAAATTAATAAAAAATATAGGTACCGGCAAAGTAGGTTTTCCTAGCCTTAAATGCGATGGTGCAATGTTTAAATTAATTTTTCAAGCTAATACCTTTAATTTTAAAATTCTATAACTAATTAAACAATTTTTTCTGACTAAGAAGTAAGAGTAATTTTAAAGTCCTACAGGAAAAAAAACTAATTTTAACCGCATTTCTTAATTTATATAAGATAATAAATTAGACTTATAATAATATCAAAGTGAGTGTTTTTTCTATCATATCAAAGGGAGTACATATTTCGTGCGAAATGCCTCATGTCCATGATATAAGACATTAATTAAAAAAAATTATAGTCCAAAATATAAAACATTGTTAGAATAATTAATGTGATTTTTTCCACTTTCCTCCTTATTAAACATATGAGAGAGATAAGGGATAATAAAAGTATAACGTTAAATTTAAATTCATCATTTTTTATTGGTGAAATAAAATTTTTATTATTATTTTAGAATAAATTTAATGATTTTTTATGTTATGAATTCAAAGAATTACTTCCCTTTTAGATTGACGCATCCTTCGGCCTGCATTGTCATTGTTCCTGATAATACTTTGAGAATCTAAAACAAGGTCAATTTAATTTAATGAGTCTTGCTGTACAGGTTAGTTTTAAAAACAGCATAATGAAAATACACGCTATTCTTAAAATTCAATCAATTGACATGAGAAAAGTTATATTAGACGCCTATTAATTCAGTATAAGATTCTTAAACTAAATACAATCAAAGAAGTGATAAAACCCTTCCAGTAAATTTTAAGAAACTGCATATTTCAAATTCAAATATGAAATTATTAGTTAACCTAACATTATGTAGAAATTTTAATCAGTTGATTAAAAGAAATTCTCGGCCTGATCATGTTATCTTTTTAGCTCCATACGCCACGAGAAATTTGTGGAACTAGGGTTACTCTTTTTAAACGGGGCAAACGTGAAAATTTGTTTCAGAAGTTTTTAGAGATAGTTCTATTACTGAATCTCAAATTAAATTTGGTTTTTATATTTTCAATGGGTTTTGACAATACTTGACTTATCTTATAAAATAGAACCAAAATGAAACCACAAAAGTAGAAAGATGAAGACAAGAGAATGAGATTGCTTTTGTATTTCTTCACTTGCATTACAACACAAATGACATGCCCTATTTATAGGCATAGTCTTACAAATAGGTTACAATTGTTCTTAAATGACAAATAGTGGATAATCAATCCCATGAATGTGAATGGAGGTGAGTTACAAGAGTGAATGGGTAGTGGAGGAGTAATGGGTAGTGGAGGAGTAATGGATGGTGGAGGTAGTGAAAGTTACTTGGAGAAGATGAAGAGGAAGGGGTAAATGGACATCCACACAATATTCATAACACTCCCCTTTGGATGTCCATTATACAAATATGTGCCTCGTTAAAAAACTTCAACTAGGAAAAACCCTATAGGATAAAAACCTAGAAGAAGAAAAAGAGTACACATTTATTGATATGTTATCCAGTGCTGCCTCATTAAAAACCTTACTAGGAAAAACCCAATGGGATAAAAACCATAGTCAAGGAAAAAAGAGTACAGCACGTGTTAACTCCCCCTCTTGGTAATATCAGTTGATATCTCTGAGTCTACGACATCCGATATCATGAACAAGCTTTTCAAATGTTGTACAAGGAAGTGACTTGGTGAACAAATCTGCTAGATTTTCATTGGAACGGATTTGTCGGACGCCGATTTCACCATCCTTTTGAAGATCATGAGTGAAGAAGAATTTTGGCGAAATATGTTTTGTTCTATCTCCTTTGATGTACCCTTCCTTTAGTTGAGCAATACATGCAGTATTATCTTCATATATAATTGTCGGGATCATTTTGCTGGAAGACAAGCCACAAGTGGTTCGTATGTGATGTATTATCGATCTTAACCATACACATTCTCTACTTGCTTCATGTATTGCAAGAATTTCTGCATGATTAGATGATGTGGCTGATATGGTTTGTTTCATAGAACGCCATGAAATGGCTGTACCACCATATGTGAACAAATAGCCTGTTTGTGATCTACCGACATGTGGATCAGACAAGAATCCAGCATCTGCATAACCAATGAGGTTAGTTTTGGGTACATTTGAGTAGAACAACCCCATGTCCATAGTACCCCTGAGGTAACGAAGAACGTGCTTAACTCCATTCCAATGTCTTCGTGTTGGTGACGAGCTATACCTTGCTAGTAGGTTAACAGCAAATGATATATCAGGTCGTGTGTGACTAGCAAGATACATGAGTGCACCAATTGCACTAAGGTATGGTACTTCTGGACCAAGTAGTTCTTCATCATTTTCTTGAGGTCTAAAAGGATCCTTATCTTTCTCCAAAGACCTTACAACCATCGGAGTACATAATGGATGTGATTTATCCATATAAAAACGCTTTAAGACCTTTCTTGTATAGGTTTCTTGATACAAAAAGATCCCATTTCTTGAATATTCAATTTGCAATCCAAGACAAAATTTTGTTCTTCCCAAGTCCTTCATTTCAAATTCTTTCTTTAAGCAACCCATAGCTTTTGCAAGCTCTTCAGGAGTTCCAATGATATTTATGTCATCAACATAAACCGCAATTATCGCAAACTCATTTCCAGATCTTTTCATAAAAATACATGGGCAAATTGGATCATTCTTGTATCCCTCATCTGACAGATATTTGCTTAAACGGTTATACCACATACGCCCTGATTGCTTCAATCCATACAAAGATTTATTTAACTTAATTGAGTATTGCTCTCGAGAACTTGAATTGTATGCTTCCGGCAACTTCAATCCTTCAGGGAGTTTCATATAAATATCATTGTCAAGTGAGCCGTATAAATAGGCTGTAACAACATCCATCAGACGCAAATCGAGTCCTTCTTTTACTGCCAGACTTATTAAATATCGGAAAGTAGTTGCATCCACCACTGGTGAGTATGTTTCTTCAAAATCGATACCAGGTCTTTGTGTAAATCCTTGGGCAACAAGGCGTGCCTTATGTCTTACAATTTCACCATTTTCATTTCTTTTTCTCACAAAAACCCATTTGTATCCGACTGGTTTTACATCTGCAGGTGTATGGACTACAGGTCCAAACACTTTTCGCTTTTCCAGTGAATTCAATTCAGCCTCAATTGCATCTTTCCATTTTGGCCAATCTTTTCTTTGTTTACATTCACTAATAGACTTTGGTTCATGATCCTCATCATCATTCATCACATCAAGCGCTATATTATATGCAAAAATATCATCAACATTGACTTCATTTCGATCCCATCGTATTCCATTCATAACATAATTTATTGAGATCTCATCATTTTCGCACATTTCAGGTAGTTGATTTTCTTTTGGAATTGAGACATTAGCATTATCTAATGACTCCTCTTGAATTGCAATTCTTTCTTGATTATCCTCGACTTGGCCATCTACATTTTTAGCTCCTTTTCTCTTTCGAGGATTTTTATCTTTGGAACCAATGGGCCTGCCACGCTTCATGCGTGCTTTAGATTCATTTACAATAGCAGGTTGTCCAACAGGGACATCAATTTTGATAGGAGCATTAGCAGCTGGAACATGTGATTTGGTCACTTTCTTTGGGTCAGTAAATGCGTCTGGCAACTGATTAGCTAACCTTTGTAAATGAATTATCTTTTGAACTTCTAGTTCACATTGTTTTGTACGAGGATCAAGTTGAGATAATGAAACTTCCTTCCAACTAATCTCTTTTTCCAACTGCTTCTTTTCTCCCCCTAATGTTGGAAATTTTGATTCATCAAAATGACAATCGGCAAATCGAGCCGTAAATAAATCTCCTGTTGATGGTTCTAGATATTTTATTATAGAAGGAGATTCATATCCAACATATATTCCCATCCTTCTTTGGGGACCCATCTTAGTACGTTGTGGTGGAGCAATAGGAACATATACTGTACTCCCAAAAATTCTTAGATGGGAGATATTAGGTTCCTGACCAAAAACCAATTGTAAAGGGGAGGACTTGAGATAACTTGTTGGCCTGATACGAATTAGTGTTGCTGCATGCAAAATTGCATGTCCCCAAGCATAATTTGGGAGATTTGATCTCATCAGTAATGGTCTTGCAATTAATTGTAGTCGTTTAATTAATGATTCTGCAAGTCCATTTTGTGTATGAACATGTGCTACAGGATGTTCAATATCAATTCCAAGAGACATACAATACTCATTGAAAGCTTGTGAAGTAAATTCACCAGCATTATCCAAACGTATTCTTTTGATTGGATAATCAGGAAAATGTGCTCTTAATCTAATTAGTTGAGCAAGCAACCTTGCAAATGCTAGGTTTCGAGAGGATAATAAGCAAACATGTGACCACCTTGTTGATGCATCAATTAAAACCATGAAATATCTAAATGGTCCACATGGTGGGTGTATCGGTCCACAAATATCCCCTTGTATACGTTCTAGAAATGTGAGAGACTCACTTTCTATTTTTGCTGGTGATGGTCGAATGATTAACTTTCCTTTAGAACATGCAGCACATGAGAAAACATGTGATTGTGGAATCTGTTGACTTTTCAGTGAATGTCCACATGAATTCTCAATTATTTTTCGCATCATAATAGTCCCGGGATGGCCTAACCGGTCATGCCAAATGTTAAATTTATTCTCACTTGTAAACTTCTGGTTTACAATAGCATGTGTTTCAATTGTGCTAATACGTGTGTAGTATAAGCCTGAAGAAAAGGCAGGTAATTTTTCTAGAATGCATTTCTTATCAGAAATTAAGTTTGTGATAACCAAGTATTCTTGATTTCCTTCATTTATTGTTTCAATATGATATCCATTTCTGCGGATATCCTTGAAGCTCAATAAATTTCTATTAGACTTGGTAGAGTAAAATGCATTATCAATATGTAATTTTGTTCCTTCAGGTAGTAATACATCAGCTCTTCCAGAGCCTTCAATCAGATTTATACTTCCAGATATAGTCTGAACATTGGCTTCTCGCATTACCAGAGAAGAGAAATATTTCTCATTTCTGAGTATTGTGTGAGTTGTTGCACTATCAACGAGACACAAATCTTCATTATTGATGTCAATAATGGTCATTCTTCATGAAAAAAAACATAGGAAAAGATTAAAAAGAAAACATTATTAATAAAAGAAAATATAATTTTATCATGAATAAAAACTCATAATTATATTTATTTTGGGGGTAATAACCTTACAAGTACAGAATTTATTGTGGTAGGTGAAAGAGCACACTTATAAGCAAAACATGAAAATATGCTTAATTATAGAAACTCAATTACATCAAGATGACTCATTTTTTAACACTTCCATCACCAATTAAGTGATCAATTCTTCCATCAGGATCGGCAAAGAAATCAGCAACATCCAAGTGAGTAACATCCATGTTGCCATAATCAGAATCGCCTTCTTCTCCTACAAAATTTGTTTCCACCTTTGGCTCTTTGCCTTTATTTTTATTCTTATTCTTATTTTTCAGCGATTCTTGGTAGAGGTCAACCAAATGCTTTGGCGTACGACAGGTACGAGACCAATGACCCTTGCCACCACAACGATAACAAAGATTTTCAACATGATTATTATTTCCACTAGATTCTTTTTGGTGATGCTCATCATTATTTGCCCACTTCTGGTGGGAACGACCGCCTCCACGACCACGGCCACGTCCACGGCCACGACCACGACCCCGTCCACGTCCACGACCATGGCCACGGGTTGATTCAGTTGCCACTACATTCACTTCTGGGAATGGAGTGGAGCCAGTAGGACGGGATTCATGATTCCTCATTAAAAGCTCATTATTTTGCTCAGCCACAAGCAAGCAAGAAATTAATTCAGAATATTTTTTGAAACCTTTCTCACGGTATTGCTGCTGCAGGAGCACATTGGATGCATGAAATGTGGAAAATGTTTTTTCTAACATATCTTCATCAGTGATCTTTTCTCCACATAATTTCAGTTGAGAACTGATTCTAAACATTGCAGAATTATATTCGATCACAGATTTAAAGTCTTGTAAACGTAAATGCATCCAGTCATAACGAGCTTTAGGAAGGATTACAGTTTTCTGATGGTCATACCTTTCCTTTAAATTGTTCCAAAGAACAAGTGGATCTTTTACGGTCAAATATTCAATCTTGAGCCCCTCATGCAAATGGTGACGTAAAAAGATCATGGCTTTGGCTTTATCTTGGTTGGATGCTTGGTTGCCTTCTTTGATTGTGTCTCCTAGACCATTGGCATTTAGATGGATTTCCGCATCTAATATCCATGATAAATAATTCTTTCCAGTAATGTCAAGAGCCACAAACTCAAGTTTCGTGAGATTTGACATGATGATACTATCATATAAAAGTTAAATGAAAATTAATATTAAGAGAATAGAATAGTTATGAGACAAATCAATATGAATAAGAAAATGGAATAATTATAAAACAAACCATTATAGAAATGATATAGAAATTTACCTTCTAGTTGATTAGCCTTACTACAACACCTTTCGATTACAAGAGCGCTTCGTGCTGATAACGTCTTATAAAATAAAACCAAAATAAACCACAAAAGTAGAAAGATGAAGACAAGAGAATGAGATTGCTTTTGTATTTCTTCACTTGCATTACAACACAAATGACATGCCCTATTTATAGGCATAGTCTTACAAATAGGTTACAATTGTTCTTAAATGACAAATAGTGGATAATCAATCCCATGAATGTGAATGGAGGTGAGTTACAAGAGTGAATGGGTAGTGGAGGAGTAATGGATGGTGGAGGTAGTGGAAGTTACTTGGAGAAGATGAAGAGGAAGGGGTAAATGGACATCCACACAATATTCATAACAACTTACAAATTATAACACATTTTTGTAGGAATTTTTTTATTTAGATCTAGTAATTTCAATTTTCTTTTGTCAGACTCCTAAATGTTATCCCTACAGTTAAAAAAAATTAATATCCACTATTAAAATAATAATATTGACCGTTAATATTTCAACAGTATAAGGTAATATTGTTACGATTTTGACTTTTGAGACGAATTTACATCTTGACTCTTTTTATTAACCAAGACAGTTATTTGGCAAATTTCTTAAGAAAACTTCATGAAAGTCATGGGTGATGAAGTTTTCCACGAACACACACGTTGTGCATCCTTAAGAGATACCCTAACACGTGAACTTCATTAAGTCCCAGCCGAAATGATTTTATTATGATATCTTGTTCTGAACGAGTGAGTTGTTAGAATAGATTGAGCACGTACTACAAAAATTTAGATTCAAACTCCTTTTTAATATAATTTTTTTTTATCGAGCTGGGTCACGTAACACAGATTCAGAGTTTAATCTGAATTCTCCAACCAATATATTCCTCTAGTCCTTAATATAAGACCTATTTAACTAATTTCATTAGATTAAAAAAGTTAGGTAAGTTAGTTAACTATAATAAATATGATATATTTTTCTTAAAATATCTAATCATCTTCATTATATCCTTTCTTCCTCTCATACCTGACCATGGTTGAGGGGTATTAATAGGGGTTATTTAGAAAAAAAATTGATAGATATAAGAAATAAGTCTTATATTTAGAACCAAAATCAACTCCACAATTAGGTTTTATATTAAGAACCGAAGGAGTACTATCTTTAGTTTTTAATATGAGAACTAGTTGACTAAGTTAAGAAGATTAAAGAAATTAATTAAGTTAGTTATCTGTAATAAATAGATGTTGTCTTTCTTAAAATATACTTACTAATCAAGTGTGTTGGTCAGAACTACTATTATTATAAGAACTATTTTAGAAAAAATAGATAAATGTGAAAGATAAAGTTGATTAGGGTCTTATATTTATGATCAAAATAAAAGTAAAATGAATTCTTATATTAAGGATCGGAAGTAGAGGTAGTATGAAAAATATTCAAAAAGGTGCATGCAATATTTAAAATAATATTTCTGATCTTTGATAAGCTAATTTATAATAATTAGATTGTCATAAGTTCAAATATATTATATAATGTTTTTATTGGGATCGATATGGTTATTAATAAACAAATTGTGCACTTTCCTATTTATCATATTAGTTATTAATTATTAATTGAGTAAAAATAATTATTTATTTTGCCACACAACTGTTAGTTATACAATTATTTATCATAATAGTATTAACTTAAACAATTTTCTTTCTTGAATTTTTTTGGTTTATTTTTTTATTCAACTTGTATAATTATTTTATTAGAAGTCATTAAAGAATTGATTTTTTTTTATGACTGCCCTAGCTGAATTTTACTTGTTATTTGAGATTAGATAATGAGATATTATTGTATAACTGTAGTTAATTTTGTCCTTAGAGATTGTGACAACGACCAAACCTTTAAAGATGTTATTGATGATCTTAGATTGTTAATTAATAGGGACTAGTAGGTCATACTTTCACATACACCTAGAGAAGATATGATTGTTACTGTTAGGTTAGCGGGACTTTCTCGTAGTCTAGAAGGAAATTTCTGACTTTTTGATCACCTTTCCCTTCTTAGTCAACGGGTGGAGGTTGATGAAAGATGTGTTTTTGAACTCTTGTAATTCCTTGTTTTGAGTTATGTTATTCGGTTTTCATTAAAAAAAAGATAATGAGATATTTATTCAAGAGCTGAACTTTCTTCGTTGAGAAGAGGAAACAATAGTTATTTGAGAAAACCATAGAAGGATTCAATCCAAATAATGATGGCTAACCTTTTAATTTAGTTATAAATACTGATGAAGACTACTACAGATACAAACAGTTAATTGTAAATGGTGCATTTCAGTTTTAAATGTGAATTTTAGTTTACAACTGAAATTTTAATCTGTTTAGTTGGTCTGGATTGTTGTCTTGTTAACTTTCTGTCTTTTTTTTAGCTATTGGTCTCTCTGAACTGGTATAGCGATTATTTTTCATTTTTCTCATACATTTCCAACTTACTTTTTCCCCCCAAAAGATCTGTCATTGATTCATTTTTTAAATTTAAATGTTATTCTTTTAAGTTATTTTTCCTTTTCTAATTTCATCTTTTTGCCTAGTTTTACTTTTGTTACTTAATATAAAACTAGTTTGACATTTTATTTGACTTTAAATATAAGACTGTAATTTACTTTGTCTATCATATTTATCTATTTTTTCCCAATGTAATTGTTATATTAGTTGCACATGTTAAGAGTTTCATCTAATAATAGTAGTTCTAGCTAACATATATTAGTAGTAAGGGTATTTTCAAGAGGATAACACCTATTTATTATGAGTAACTAACTTAATTATTTTTTAAATTTTTTTAAATCAATCAATTATCTCTTATACTATCTTTGATCCTTAATATAAGAACTAACTTGACATTTAATTTGATCTTAAATATAAGACTTTAATATATTTATTTCTCATATTTATATATTTTTTCTGAGATAGTCCTTGTTGAAATTTCATATGCTAAAAGTTTCATCAAATGATAATTCTAACTAATAAATGTGATTAACAAAGATGTTTTAGATATAATACTTATTTATTATAAATAATTAACTTAATTAATTTTTTAATCTATTTAAACTAGCTAACTAACTTTAGTATTAACTAATTCTAATATTATAGATGAGAGATAGTATTAAGCAACGGGCAATACTCTCTCGGATTTTATATATAAGCTTTAGTAACAGAATCACGTTTAATGAATTAACGGTTAAAATTAGTTAAAAATAATAAATAAGTCAGAAATGTTTTTTTTTTCAAATTTTCTTTTATTTATTAAAAAGGTAAATGAGAGAGGTAATAAATAAAAAAATAATGAAAAAAATAAATGGGGTAATATTAATAAGAGAAAGTAAACACTAAATACAGTCAACTAAAAACGAAATAAGTAAAAAAATAATAAATATTTAAATAAATTAAAAAATAAATTTTATATTTGAACTAAATATTTTTTTAAAAATAAAGTTTTTACATAGGAACGGAGAGAGTATTTTTCCAGAAGTGGTTGTTAGCCTTAGCATGCATGGTCGAATGACACGTGTCCGTTCGGCCAAAAAGATGACACATGTCCGCCATGTGCACTAAGTTTCCAGGTGTCTCCCCTCTCTCCAGACATTGTTTCATTGCCCTACGAAATTCAAAGCTCTTTATCGCCTTTTAGTTTTCTTCTTTCGCCGGTTCGCCCTCTCTCCCGGGGACCCCAAAAAAAAAATCTTTATCGTTTAAAAGTCCAAACATTTTCAAATCTTCTCATTTCTCAATATAATATCTCTCCCACCCGAAGCCCACTCCGTCGTTACAGTCCCCAGGAATATCTGACTGCCGCAAGATTCACTCCCAGAGAAGAAAATGCAGAGAAGCACGCCCGTGAGGAAGCCAAACACTTCCACTTCAGATCTTCTCACATGGTCGGAAGCTCCTCCGACAGATTCCTCCGCCACTGTGACCGGCCTCCGGTCTCGTCAGGTTACCCTTAACTCCGTACTTATGATTCTTTGCCTTAGGTTCAGTCTCACGCGGATATTGACTTTGTTGTTTAATCTTCCATCATTGAATTCACAGCCGTCCGATAAAATCAGCAAGGTGCTTCACGGAGGCCAGGTCACCGAGGATGAAGCACGGAGTCTCGAGAAGACGTAAGATTCATTACTAATTATCTCGTGCTTAACATTTCCGATTTTTTCCTTAGAATTTGGGTCTGCGTTCTTGTTAGAAATGCACGGACGGTTAGATCTGCTGTTTTTTTAGCTCATTTTTTCGTTTGTTTGCTCCTTGATCTGATTTTATTTTTGTTTCCGTTTTTCCTTGTTTTTGGGCTTAGTGTTTGACGGTCTCTGCATGCTAATTCATTAGCTTTGCCGATCTGTTTTGCGATCGTCATAAACGGCTTATCAATGTCTTCTGTTAAGATCACAAATTGAAGTTCCCAACTACCAAGTATGATGTGAAGTACTGAGAATTCTGGCATTTTTGGTTCAAATCATGTGCAGAATTTATATTTAAGTTGACATTGTAGCTTCAAAATTCACGCCTTTTACTTTTATGGGTTCAAGTTGTAAAGTTAAAGTTTTGAAGATGGTTGGGTAGAATACTAAATAGGCTGGTGGAATCTGCGACAAATAGAAGTTCGTAAATCCCACCAAACGAAGTGCGAGACAAGATTCGCTGATGATTCGCCCAATGCACGTTAACACTCACGAGTCCAGGACTTCTCTTCACGAGTCCAAGCAGTTTGATTCACCCAAGAGCGTTAGGTCATAGATTTCTGCTCTCGACTATTCTTGCCTAGAGATCCTGATGTCCAAGGATTTGATTCCTATTATGCCTTCCACCTACCTCTCTACTCCCAAAACTCCCAAAAATAAATGATAAAAATTAAAAAAGCAATATGATTACACAAGATGGTAGGGGATTCCTTTTTTTTTAAAAAAAAAAAAAATTATTTCTACCTTGAGATTACTGTTATTTTCTTTCATATTGCATTGCTAAACATTACACCTGAACCATGAAATGTTTTACTTGTGCATGCTCAGTGCAGTGTGAGTGCATATTTGAGATACTGAACTTTTTTTTGGTGATGAAAATCATTATGTAAACTAGAACACATTGCCTGTGGTGAACGTAGAAACATCATTTCAATCTATTCTTGCTGCTAACCTTTTAAATTTCTACTCTTCCCAGAAACCATGCTCCGGGTATAAGATGAAAGAGATGACTGGAAGTGGCATATTTTCAGCTAGTGCTGAAGACAGTACATCAGAAGCCAAATCTGCTTCGAATAGCAAAACTGGCATCCGAATGTATCAGGTATATTGGATGATTTCCTTGGTGCAGCATATCATTAAAACCATGTGGATGTCTCAAACATCAAACTGTGTATACAATTGTTGAGTATTTTCTAATGTTTCCCCCTTGCATCTCAGCAAGCAATGACTGGAATTAGTCAGATATCTTTCAGTACTGAAGAAAGTATTTCACCAAAGAAGCCTACCTCACTACCTGAGGTAGCTAAGCAGCGCGAGCTGAGTGGGACATTGAAAAGCGAATCAGACGCAAAGTCTAAAAAAATATCCAATGCCAAGTCCAAGGAACTCAGTGGACATGACATATTTGGCGCTCCTGCTGAAACTACGCCTCGTTCATTGGCTGCTGCACGCACTCTGGAATCGAAGGAAAGTAAGATATGGGAGAACCAGCTCCTCGTAATGTGCGCACATCAGTTAAAGTTTCCAACGTAAGTTTCGTTGTTGTTTACTGGTTTTCATCACAATCTTTCCTTCTCCCGAGTCTTTTGCTTTATCTTCTGTACTACAATTAAAAAAAAAAAAAAGGTTTTTTCTTAGTCTTTTTATGGCATATCGGTTTGCTTCAAATTATGCTGTTACTTCTACTTTCACTGCTTTGTCCATATTCCTCTCAAGCAATTGGACTGCATCGAGCTTGACAGCTTAGTTCTGTTTCTTTCATACAACCGTATCTTGACCAGAGTGTTTCTTTCTTCCTTCCTTCCTTCCTTCCTCTTCTTTTTGTGTAGCCTGCGGGTGGACAAAGCAAGATCTTAATTGGCGAGGAACCACCTAAGGCATCAAAGAAGATACATGGCCAGAAGTTCGCAGAGTTAACAGGCAACAACATTTTCAATGTAGAAGCTTCGCCAGGATCAGCGGAAAAGCCTCTGAGTAGGGCTAAACTGAGAGAAATGACTGGCAGCAACATATTTGCTGATGGACAGGCAGAAGCCAGAGACTGCTTACGTGGTGCTCGCAGACCCCCGGGCGGGGAAAGCAGCATCACCTTGGTTTAAGTTAAATAACGATAATAATGTTGTAGTCACATTTAGATGTGTAGGCATTTTACAAACTCATGAGGACTTTCATGTTATTGACTTGAGCGGACAACGTGTGACCATGACCAGTTCATCACTTATGAGAACTCTGTTTTTACGACTTCGAAGATAAAGCATGATATGGTTGGTGGCTCTTTAATGCTGTTTCAGCGTTTCCTATCCTCCCCTGATATGAACAATTTGTGGAAAATAATTTCCTTTGCTGATATGAACAGAGGATTATTATACTTGCACAGATTAGCTTGTGAATGGAACATGAAACAATACAAATCGGCTGGGGATTTTCGACACTTTTTTTAAGTTGCCGTGGCAGAAAAAACCTCGTTAGCTTAAGTTTTCAATTTTAATTCTTAGCCTGATGGTATTCATGGACTAATTGATGGATAATATAGAGTCATACATTTAAAATATGGGATAAGTATCTTCGCCGTCTGCTTATTCGAAGTTAACATCTCCTAAACCACCATGATTGATGACGAGCAAATTAAAACACGAGTCCAGCACACCATTAGTAGGACCATCGCACATCAGAGAGAGGACCCACCAGTCATACCAACGTTCAGAACCCCACAGGAAAATTCACTACAGACGATAGAAGAGGAATGAATGGTTTTACCTGACCAGCAGTCCTATGACTACTGACTCAGATAAAGTATTTTCAATTATCACCATGACCAATCAATGCAAGAAGCATCTTCTCGTAGTCTCCAGAAGTGTCCTTGGATATTGCTTGGTCCAGAGGAATGCTATTTCTTCTTTGGTATTCCTCTTTGATTCGCTCCATGTCAACCTCAGCTCTAGTAGCCACCACTCGAGTAAGGCCCATTCGTCGGTTCCGGTCTTGTTTATAGCCATCCTCAAAACTTTCTCAAAATACTTCTCAGGGAAGGTTAAACACTTAATTGTAGATCTCAACAGTTTCAGATATTCATCTCATCTTCCGACTGGATTTCAGATCCTGTAGCCAGGAGACTGTTTCAGTTCAACTTCAAAGTGACTGAAT
>NW_021636178.1:0-35149 GCF_004799145.2 Neltuma alba
GTCCTTATTCTTATAAATAGAACCAAAATGAAACCACAAAAGTAGAAAGATGAAGACAAGAGAATGAGATTGCTTTTGTATTTCTTCACTTGCATTACAACACAAATGACATGCCCTATTTATAGGCATAGTCTTACAAATAGGTTACAATTGTTCTTAAATGACAAATAGTGGATAATCAATCCCATGAATGTGAATGGAGGTGAGTTACAAGAGTGAATGGGTAGTGGAGGAGTAATGGGTAGTGGAGGAGTAATGGATGGTGGAGGTAGTGGAAGTTACTTGGAGAAGATGAAGAGGAAGGGGTAAATGGACATCCACACAATATTCATAACACTCCCCCTTGGATGTCCATTATACAAATATGTGCCTCGTTAAAAAACTTCAACTAGGAAAAACCCTATGGGATAAAAACCTAGAAGAAGAAAAAGAGTACACATTTATTGATATGCTATTCAGTGCTGCCTCATTAAAAACCTTACTAGGAAAAACCCAATGGGATAAAAACCATAGTCAAGGAAAAAAGAGTACAGCATGTGTTAACTCCCCCTCTTGGTAATATCAGTTGATATCTCTGAGTCTACGACATCCGATATCATGAACAAGCTTTTCAAATGTTGTACAAGGAAGTGACTTGGTGAACAAATCTGCTAGATTTTCATTGGAACGGATTTGTCGGACGCCGATTTCACCATCCTTTTGAAGATCATGAGTGAAGAAGAATTTTGGCGAAATATGTTTTGTTCTATCTCCTTTGATGTACCCTTCCTTTAGTTGAGCAATACATGCAGTATTATCTTCATATATAATTGTCGGGATCATTTTGCTGGAAGACAAGCCACAAGTGGTTCGTATGTGATGTATTATCGATCTTAACCATACACATTCTCTACTTGCTTCATGTATTGCAAGAATTTCTGCATGATTAGATGATGTGGCTGATATGGTTTGTTTCATAGAACGCCATGAAATGGCTGTACCACCATATGTGAACAAATAGCCTGTTTGTGATCTACCGACATGTGGATCAGACAAGAATCCAGCATCTGCATAACCAATGAGGTTAGTTTTGGGTACATTTGAGTAGAACAACCCCATGTCCATAGTACCCCTGAGGTAACGAAGAACGTGCTTAACTCCATTCCAATGTCTTCGTGTTGGTGACGAGCTATACTTGCTAGTAGGTTAACAGCAAATGATATATCAGGTCGTGTGTGACTAGCAAGATACATGAGTGCACCAATTGCACTAAGGTATGGTACTTCTGGACCAAGTAGTTCTTCATCATTTTCTTGAGGTCTAAAAGGATCTTATCTTTCTCCAAAGACCTTACAACCATCGGAGTACATAATGGATGTGATTTATCCATATAAAAACGCTTTAAGACCTTTCTTGTATAGGTTTCTTGATACAAAAAGATCCCATTTCTTGAATATTCAATTTGCAATCCAAGACAAAATTTTGTTCTTCCCAAGTCCTTCATTTCAAATTCTTTCTTTAAGCAACCCATAGCTTTTGCAAGCTCTTCAGGAGTTCCAATGATATTTATGTCATCAACATAAACCGCAATTATCGCAAACTCATTTCCAGATCTTTTCATAAAAATACATGGGCAAATTGGATCATTCTTGTATCCCTCATCTGACAGATATTTGCTTAAACGGTTATACCACATACGCCCTGATTGCTTCAATCCATACAAGATTTATTTAACTTAATTGAGTATTGCTCTCGAGAACTTGAATTGTATGCTTCCGGCAACTTGAATCCTTCAGGGAGTTTCATATAAATATCATTGTCAAGTGAGCCGTATAAATAGGCTGTAACAACATCCATCAGACGCAAATCGAGTCCTTCTTTTACTGCCAGACTTATTAAATATCGGAAAGTAGTTGCATCCACCACTGGTGAGTATGTTTCTTCAAAATCGATACCAGGTCTTTGTGTAAATCCTTGGGCAACAAGGCGTGCCTTATGTCTTACAATTTCACCATTTTCATTTCTTTTTCTCACAAAAACCCATTTGTATCCGACTGGTTTTACATCTGCAGGTGTATGGACTACAGGTCCAAACACTTTTCGCTTTTCCAGTGAATTCAATTCAGCCTCAATTGCATCTTTCCATTTTGGCCAATCTTTTCTTTGTTTACATTCACTAATAGACTTTGGTTCATGATCCTCATCATCATTCATCACATCAAGCGCTATATTATATGCAAAAATATCATCAACATTGACTTCATTTCGATCCCATCGTATTCCATTCATAACATAATTTATTGAGATCTCATCATTTTCGCACATTTCAGGTAGTTGATTTTCTTTTGGAATTGAGACATTAGCATTATCTAATGACTCCTCTTGAATTGCAATTCTTTCTTGATTATCCTCGACTTGGCCATCTACATTTTTAGCTCCTTTTCTCTTTCGAGGATTTTTATCTTTGGAACCAATGGGCCTGCCACGCTTCATGCGTGCTTTAGATTCATTTACAATAGCAGGTTGTCCAACAGGGACATCAATTTTGATAGGAGCATTAGCAGCTGGAACATGTGATTTGGTCACTTTCTTTGGGTCAGTAAATGCGTCTGGCAACTGATTAGCTAACCTTTGTAAATGAATTATCTTTTGAACTTCTAGTTCACATTGTTTTGTACGAGGATCAAGTTGAGATAATGAAACTTCCTTCCAACTAATCTCTTTTTCCAACTGCTTCTTTTCTCCCCCTAATGTTGGAAATTTTGATTCATCAAAATGACAATCGGCAAATCGAGCCGTAAATAAATCTCCTGTTGATGGTTCTAGATATTTTATTATAGAAGGAGATTCATATCCAACATATATTCCCATCCTTCTTTGGGGACCCATCTTAGTACGTTGTGGTGGAGCAATAGGAACATATACTGTACTCCCAAAAATTCTTAGATGGGAGATATTAGGTTCCTGACCAAAAACCAATTGTAAAGGGGAGGACTTGAGATAACTTGTTGGCCTGATACGAATTAGTGTTGCTGCATGCAAAATTGCATGTCCCCAAGCATAATTTGGGAGATTTGATCTCATCAGTAATGGTCTTGCAATTAATTGTAGTCGTTTAATTAATGATTCTGCAAGTCCATTTTGTGTATGAACATGTGCTACAGGATGTTCAATATCAATTCCAAGAGACATACAATACTCATTGAAAGCTTGTGAAGTAAATTCACCAGCATTATCCAAACGTATTCTTTTGATTGGATAATCAGGAAAATGTGCTCTTAATCTAATTAGTTGAGCAAGCAACCTTGCAAATGCTAGGTTTCGAGAGGATAATAAGCAAACATGTGACCACCTTGTTGATGCATCAATTAAAACCATGAAATATCTAAATGGTCCACATGGTGGGTGTATCGGTCCACAAATATCCCCTTGTATACGTTCTAGAAATGTGAGAGACTCACTTTCTATTTTTGCTGGTGATGGTCGAATGATTAACTTTCCTTTAGAACATGCAGCACATGAGAAAACATGTGATTGTGGAATCTGTTGACTTTTCAGTGAATGTCCACATGAATTCTCAATTATTTTTCGCATCATAATAGTCCCGGGATGGCCTAACCGGTCATGCCAAATGTTAAATTTATTCTCACTTGTAAACTTCTGGTTTACAATAGCATGTGTTTCAATTGTGCTAATACGTGTGTAGTATAAGCCTGAAGAAAAGGCAGGTAATTTTTCTAGAATGCATTTCTTATCAGAAATTAAGTTTGTGATAACCAAGTATTCTTGATTTCCTTCATTTATTGTTTCAACATGATATCCATTTCTGCGGATATCCTTGAAGCTCAATAAATTTCTATTAGACTTGGTAGAGTAAAATGCATTATCAATATGTAATTTTGTTCCTTCAGGTAGTAATACATCAGCTCTTCCAGAGCCTTCAATCAGATTTATACTTCCAGATATAGTCTGAACATTGGCTTCTCGCATTACCAGAGAAGAGAAATATTTCTCATTTCTGAGTATTGTGTGAGTTGTTGCACTATCAACGAGACACAAATCTTCATTATTGATGTCAATAATGGTCATTCTTCATGAAAAAAAACATAGGAAAAGATTAAAAAGAAAACATTATTAATAAAAGAAAATATAATTTTATCATGAATAAAAACTCATAATTATATTTATTTTGGGGGTAATAACCTTACAAGTACAGAATTTATTGTGGTAGGTGAAAGAGCACACTTATAAGCAAAACATGAAAATATGCTTAATTATAGAAACTCAATTACATCAAGATGACTCATTTTTTAACACTTCCATCACCAATTAAGTGATCAATTCTTCCATCAGGATCGGCAAAGAAATCAGCAACATCCAAGTGAGTAACATCCATGTTGCCATAATCAGAATCGCCTTCTTCTCCTACAAAATTTGTTTCCACCTTTGGCTCTTTGCCTTTATTTTTATTCTTATTCTTATTTTTCAGCGATTCTTGGTAGAGGTCAACCAAATGCTTTGGCGTACGACAGGTACGAGACCAATGACCCTTGCCACCACAACGATAACAAAGATTTTCAACATGATTATTATTTCCACTAGATTCTTTTTGGTGATGCTCATCATTATTTGCCCACTTCTGGTGGGAACGACCGCCTCCACGACCACGGCCACGTCCACGGCCACGACCACGACCCCGTCCACGTCCACGACCATGGCCACGGGTTGATTCAGTTGCCACTACATTCACTTCTGGGAATGGAGTGGAGCCAGTAGGACGGGATTCATGATTCCTCATTAAAAGCTCATTATTTTGCTCAGCCACAAGCAAGCAAGAAATTAATTCAGAATATTTTTTGAAACCTTTCTCACGGTATTGCTGCTGCAGGAGCACATTGGATGCATGAAATGTGGAAAATGTTTTTTCTAACATATCTTCATCAGTGATCTTTTCTCCACATAATTTCAGTTGAGAACTGATTCTAAACATTGCAGAATTATATTCGATCACAGATTTAAAGTCTTGTAAACGTAAATGCATCCAGTCATAACGAGCTTTAGGAAGGATTACAGTTTTCTGATGGTCATACCTTTCCTTTAAATTGTTCCAAAGAACAAGTGGATCTTTTACGGTCAAATATTCAATCTTGAGCCCCTCATGCAAATGGTGACGTAAAAAGATCATGGCTTTGGCTTTATCTTGGTTGGATGCTTGGTTGCCTTCTTGATTGTGTCTCCTAGACCATTGGCATTTAGATGGATTTCCGCATCTAATATCCATGATAAATAATTCTTTCCAGTAATGTCAAGAGCCACAAACTCAAGTTTCGTGAGATTTGACATGATGATACTATCATATAAAAGTTAAATGAAAATTAATATTAAGAGAATAGAATAGTTATGAGACAAATCAATATGAATAAGAAAATGGAATAATTATAAAACAAACCATTATAGAAATGATATAGAAATTTACCTTCTAGTTGATTAGCCTTACTACAACACCTTTCGATTACAAGAGCGCTTCGTGCTGATAACGTCTTATAAAATAAAACCAAAATAAAACCACAAAAGTAGAAAGATGAAGACAAGAGAATGAGATTGCTTTTGTATTTCTTCACTTGCATTACAACACAAATGACATGCCCTATTTATAGGCATAGTCTTACAAATAGGTTACAATTGTTCTCAAATGACAAATAGTGGATAATTAATCCCATGAATGTGAATGGAGGTGAGTTACAAGAGTGAATGGGTAGTGGAGGAGTAATGGATGGTGGAGGTAGTGGAAGTTACTTGGAGAAGATGAAGAGGAAGGGGTAAATGGATATCCACACAATATTCATAACAACTTACAAATTATAACACATTTTTGTAGGAATTTTTTTATTTAGATCTAGTAATTTCAATTTTCTTTTGTCAGACTCCTAAATGTTATCCCCTACAGTTAAAAAAAATTAATATCCACTATTAAAATAATAATATTGACCGTTAATATTTCAACAGTATAAGGTAATATTGTTACGATTTTGACTTTTGAGACGAATTTACATCTTGACTCTTTTTATTAACCAAGACAGTTATTTGGCAAATTTCTTAAGAAAACTTCATGAAAGTCATGGGTGATGAAGTTTTCCACGAACACACACGTTGTGCATCCTTAAGAGATACCCTAACACGTGAACTTCATTAAGTCCCAGCCGAAATGATTTTATTATGATATCTTGTTCTGAACGAGTGAGTTGTTAGAATAGATTGAGCACGTACTACAAAAATTTAGATTCAAACTCCTTTTTAATATAATTTTTTTTTATCGAGCTGGGTCACGTAACACAGATTCAGAGTTTAATCTGAATTCTCCAACCAATATATTCCTCTAGTCCTTAATATAAGACCTATTTAACTAATTTCATTAGATTAAAAAAGTTAGGTAAGTTAGTTAACTATAATAAATATGATATATTTTTCTTAAAATATCTTAATCATCTTCATTATATCCTTTCTTCCTCTCATACCTGACCATGGTTGAGGGGTATTAATAGGGGTTATTTAGAAAAAAAATTGATAGATATAAGAAATAAGTCTTATATTTAGAACCAAAATCAACTCCACAATTAGGTTTTATATTAAGAACCGAAGGAGTACTATCTTTAGTTTTTAATATGAGAACTAGTTGACTAAGTTAAGAAGATTAAAGAAATTAATTAAGTTAGTTATCTGTAATAAATAGATGTTGTCTTTCTTAAAATATACTTACTAATCAAGTGTGTTGGTCAGAACTACTATTATTATAAGAACTATTTTAGAAAAAATAGATAAATGTGAAAGATAAAGTTGATTAGGGTCTTATATTTATGATCAAAATAAAAGTAAAATGAATTCTTATATTAAGGATCGGAAGTAGAGGTAGTATGAAAAATATTCAAAAAGGTGCATGCAATATTTAAAATAATATTTCTGATCTTTGATAAGCTAATTTATAATAATTAGATTGTCATAAGTTCAAATATATTATATAATGTTTTTATTGGGATCGATATGGTTATTAATAAACAAATTGTGCACTTTCCTATTTATCATATTAGTTATTAATTATTAATTGAGTAAAAATAATTATTTATTTTGCCACACAACTGTTAGTTATACAATTATTTATCATAATAGTATTAACTTAAACAATTTTCTTTCTTGAATTTTTTTGGTTTATTTTTTTATTCAACTTGTATAATTATTTTATTAGAAGTCATTAAAGAATTGATTTTTTTTTATGACTGCCCTAGCTGAATTTTACTTGTTATTTGAGATTAGATAATGAGATATTATTGTATAACTGTAGTTAATTTTGTCCTTAGAGATTGTGACAACGACCAAACCTTTAAAGATGTTATTGATGATCTTAGATTGTTAATTAATAGGGACTAGTAGGTCATACTTTCACATACACCTAGAGAAGATATGATTGTTACTGTTAGGTTAGCGGGACTTTCTCGTAGTCTAGAAGGAAATTTCTGACTTTTTGATCACCTTTCCCTTCTTAGTCAACGGGTGGAGGTTGATGAAAGATGTGTTTTTGAACTCTTGTAATTCCTTGTTTTGAGTTATGTTATTCGGTTTTCATTAAAAAAAAGATAATGAGATATTTATTCAAGAGCTGAACTTTCTTCGTTGAGAAGAGGAAACAATAGTTATTTGAGAAAACCATAGAAGGATTCAATCCAAATAATGATGGCTAACCTTTTAATTTAGTTATAAATACTGATGAAGACTACTACAGATACAAACAGTTAATTGTAAATGGTGCATTTCAGTTTTAAATGTGAATTTTAGTTTACAACTGAAATTTTAATCTGTTTAGTTGGTCTGGATTGTTGTCTTGTTAACTTTCTGTCTTTTTTTTAGCTATTGGTCTCTCTGAACTGGTATAGCGATTATTTTTCATTTTTCTCATACATTTCCAACTTACTTTTTCCCCCCAAAAGATCTGTCATTGATTCATTTTTTAAATTTAAATGTTATTCTTTTAAGTTATTTTTCCTTTTCTAATTTCATCTTTTTGCCTAGTTTTACTTTTGTTACTTAATATAAAACTAGTTTGACATTTTATTTGACTTTAAATATAAGACTGTAATTTACTTTGTCTATCATATTTATCTATTTTTTCCCAATGTAATTGTTATATTAGTTGCACATGTTAAGAGTTTCATCTAATAATAGTAGTTCTAGCTAACATATATTAGTAGTAAGGGTATTTTCAAGAGGATAACACCTATTTATTATGAGTAACTAACTTAATTATTTTTTAAATTTTTTTAAATCAATCAATTATCTCTTATACTATCTTTGATCCTTAATATAAGAACTAACTTGACATTTAATTTGATCTTAAATATAAGACTTTAATATATTTTATTTCTCATATTTATATATTTTTTCTGAGATAGTCCTTGTTGAAATTTCATATGCTAAAAGTTTCATCAAATGATAATTCTAACTAATAAATGTGATTAACAAAGATGTTTTAGATATAATACTTATTTATTATAAATAATTAACTTAATTAATTTTTTAATCTATTTAAACTAGCTAACTAACTTTAGTATTAACTAATTCTAATATTATAGATGAGAGATAGTATTAAGCAACGGGCAATACTCTCTCGGATTTTATATATAAGCTTTAGTAACAGAATCACGTTTAATGAATTAACGGTTAAAATTAGTTAAAAATAATAAATAAGTCAGAAATGTTTTTTTTTCAAATTTTCTTTTATTTATTAAAAAGGTAAATGAGAGAGGTAATAAATAAAAAAATAATGAAAAAAATAAATGGGGTAATATTAATAAGAGAAAGTAAACACTAAATACAGTCAACTAAAAACGAAATAAGTAAAAAAATAATAAATATTTAAATAAATTAAAAAATAAATTTTATATTTTGAACTAAATATTTTTTTAAAAATAAAGTTTTTACATAGGAACGGAGAGAGTATTTTTCCAGAAGTGGTTGTTAGCCTTAGCATGCATGGTCGAATGACACGTGTCCGTTCGGCCAAAAAGATGACACATGTCCGCCATGTGCACTAAGTTTCCAGGTGTCTCCCCTCTCTCCAGACATTGTTTCATTGCCCTACGAAATTCAAAGCTCTTTATCGCCTTTTAGTTTTCTTCTTTCGCCGGTTCGCCCTCTCTCCCGGGGACCCCAAAAAAAAATCTTTATCGTTTAAAAGTCCAAACATTTTCAAATCTTCTCATTTCTCAATATAATATCTCTCCCACCCGAAGCCCACTCCGTCGTTACAGTCCCCAGGAATATCTGACTGCCGCAAGATTCACTCCCAGAGAAGAAAATGCAGAGAAGCACGCCCGTGAGGAAGCCAAACACTTCCACTTCAGATCTTCTCACATGGTCGGAAGCTCCTCCGACAGATTCCTCCGCCACTGTGACCGGCCTCCGGTCTCGTCAGGTTACCCTTAACTCCGTACTTATGATTCTTTGCCTTAGGTTCAGTCTCACGCGGATATTGACTTTGTTGTTTAATCTTCCATCATTGAATTCACAGCCGTCCGATAAAATCAGCAAGGTGCTTCACGGAGGCCAGGTCACCGAGGATGAAGCACGGAGTCTCGAGAAGACGTAAGATTCATTACTAATTATCTCGTGCTTAACATTTCCGATTTTTTCCTTAGAATTTGGGTCTGCGTTCTTGTTAGAAATGCACGGACGGTTAGATCTGCTGTTTTTTTAGCTCATTTTTTCGTTTGTTTGCTCCTTGATCTGATTTTATTTTTGTTTCCGTTTTTCCTTGTTTTTGGGCTTAGTGTTTGACGGTCTCTGCATGCTAATTCATTAGCTTTGCCGATCTGTTTTGCGATCGTCATAAACGGCTTATCAATGTCTTCTGTTAAGATCACAAATTGAAGTTCCCAACTACCAAGTATGATGTGAAGTACTGAGAATTCTGGCATTTTTGGTTCAAATCATGTGCAGAATTTATATTTAAGTTGACATTGTAGCTTCAAAATTCACGCCTTTTACTTTTATGGGTTCAAGTTGTAAAGTTAAAGTTTTGAAGATGGTTGGGTAGAATACTAAATAGGCTGGTGGAATCTGCGACAAATAGAAGTTCGTAAATCCCACCAAACGAAGTGCGAGACAAGATTCGCTGATGATTCGCCCAATGCACGTTAACACTCACGAGTCCAGGACTTCTCTTCACGAGTCCAAGCAGTTTGATTCACCCAAGAGCGTTAGGTCATAGATTTCTGCTCTCGACTATTCTTGCCTAGAGATCCTGATGTCCAAGGATTTGATTCCTATTATGCCTTCCACCTACCTCTCTACTCCCAAAACTCCCAAAAATAAATGATAAAAATTAAAAAAGCAATATGATTACACAAGATGGTAGGGGATTCCTTTTTTTTTTAAAAAAAAAAAAAAATTATTTCTACCTTGAGATTACTGTTATTTTCTTTCATATTGCATTGCTAAACATTACACCTGAACCATGAAATGTTTTACTTGTGCATGCTCAGTGCAGTGTGAGTGCATATTTGAGATACTGAACTTTTTTTTGGTGATGAAAATCATTATGTAAACTAGAACACATTGCCTGTGGTGAACGTAGAAACATCATTTCAATCTATTCTTGCTGCTAACCTTTTAAATTTCTACTCTTCCCAGAAAACCATGCTCCGGGTATAAGATGAAAGAGATGACTGGAAGTGGCATATTTTCAGCTAGTGCTGAAGACAGTACATCAGAAGCCAAATCTGCTTCGAATAGCAAAACTGGCATCCGAATGTATCAGGTATATTGGATGATTTCCTTGGTGCAGCATATCATTAAAACCATGTGGATGTCTCAAACATCAAACTGTGTATACAATTGTTGAGTATTTTCTAATGTTTCCCCTTGCATCTCAGCAAGCAATGACTGGAATTAGTCAGATATCTTTCAGTACTGAAGAAAGTATTTCACCAAAGAAGCCTACCTCACTACCTGAGGTAGCTAAGCAGCGCGAGCTGAGTGGGACATTGAAAAGCGAATCAGACGCAAAGTCTAAAAAAATATCCAATGCCAAGTCCAAGGAACTCAGTGGACATGACATATTTGGCGCTCCTGCTGAAACTACGCCTCGTTCATTGGCTGCTGCACGCACTCTGGAATCGAAGGAAAGTAAAGATATGGGAGAACCAGCTCCTCGTAATGTGCGCACATCAGTTAAAGTTTCCAACGTAAGTTTCGTTGTTGTTTACTGGTTTTCATCACAATCTTTCCTTCTCCCGAGTCTTTTGCTTTATCTTCTGTACTACAATTAAAAAAAAAAAAAAGGTTTTTTCTTAGTCTTTTTATGGCATATCGGTTTGCTTCAAATTATGCTGTTACTTCACTTGCTTTGTCCATATTCCTGTCTCAAGCAATTGGACTGCATCGAGCTTGACAGCTTAGTTCTGTTTCTTTCATACAACCGTATCTTGACCAGAGTGTTTTCTTCCTTCCTTCCTTCCTTCCTCTTCTTTTTGTGTAGCCTGCGGGTGGACAAAGCAAGATCTTAATTGGCGAGGAACCACCTAAGGCATCAAAGAAGATACATGGCCAGAAGTTCGCAGAGTTAACAGGCAACAACATTTTCAATGTAGAAGCTTCGCCAGGATCAGCGGAAAAGCCTCTGAGTAGGGCTAAACTGAGAGAAATGACTGGCAGCAACATATTTGCTGATGGACAGGCAGAAGCCAGAGACTGCTTACGTGGCGCTCGCAGACCCCCGGGCGGGGAAAGCAGCATCACCTTGGTTTAAGTTAAATAACGATAATAATGTTGTAGTCACATTTAGACGTGTAGGCATTTTTACAGACTCATGAGGACTTTCATGTTATTGACTTGAGCGGACAACGTGTGACCATGACCAGTTCATCACTTATGAGAACTCTGTTTTTACGACTTCGAAGATAAAGCATGATATGGTTGGTGGCTCTTTAATGCTGTTTCAGCGTTTCCTATCCTCCCCTGATATGAACAATTTGTGGAAAATAATTTCCTTTGCTGATATGAACAGAGGATTATTATACTTGCACAGATTAGCTTGTGAATGGAAACATGAAACAATACAAATCGGCTAGGGATTTTCGACACTTTTTTTAAGTTGCCGTGGCAGAAAAAACCTCATTAGCTTAAGTTTTCAATTTTAATTCTTAGCCTGATGGTATTCATGGACTAATTGATGGATAATATAGAGTCATACATTTAAAATATGGGATAAGTATCTTCGCCGTCTGCTTATTCGAAGTTAACATCTCTTAAACCACCATGATTGATCACGAGCAAAATTAAAACACGAGTCCAGCACACCATTTGTAGGACCATCGCACATCAGAGAGAGGACCCACCAGGTCATACCAACGTTCAGACACCCACAGGAAAATTCACTAACAGACGATGAGAATGAAGGCTTATAACCTGACCAGCAGTCCTATGACTACTGAACAGATCAAGTATTTTCAATTATCACCATGACCAATCAATGCAAGAAGCATCTTCTCGTAGTCTCCAGAAGTGTCCTTGGATATTGCTTGGTCCAGAGGAATGCTATTTCTTCTTTGGTATTCCTCTTTGATTCGCTCCATGTCAACCTCAGCTCTAGTAGCCACCACTCTTGTAAGGGCCCATTCATCGGTTCCGGTCTTGTTTATAGCCATCCTCAAAACTTTCTCAAAATACTTCTCAGGGAAGGTTAAACACTTAATTGTAGATCTCAACAGTTTCAGATATTCATCTTCCGGACTGGATTTCAGATCCTGTAGCCAGGAGACTTGTTTTCAGTTCAACTTCAAAGTGACTGAATCATCCTACCACTGTTTAGTGACAATTTCTAACACCAAAGTATTTGTCCTTTTGAGTAAATTGTAAGAGATTAATCCACAAGATGATGTCCATAGGCCAAATTGCTTCAATTGATGGCCAGCAAGTTGAAAGCACGGATAAGAGAATTACGAAATTGAGTGTTTCAAGCAAGTGTTAAGTTAGATTCACACGAGTTATACCTTGTTTATAGTATTCCCGAAGTCATTGTTGTACTGGTTGAGTGTTGCATTTATCTGTGCTTTGCTTCTTGTCGTTATAATCCTGATCAATTCCTCATGATTGTAAGCCTTCTCTGCAATCTTCTCATGAAGCAATTTTGCCTCTGATTTTGCCAATGTCATGTTCACCTCTTCTCCGTCATAACGGAATGTACTCACAAGAGGAACCAACAGCTGTTACAAGAGAGACACGGGTTAGTTTTGTCATCAAAATGCAAGAGACCTAAGTAAAAGAAAGTAAAAGAAAAGACCAATTTGATCGACTTGATAAGCATGATAATGCAAAAACACATGGATGTTCAAAGAGTCATCACCCAATACAGATCCTAACAATTCACAATCCAGATAAAAAAGTGGACGAAATAAGGGAGTGAACTACATACATTTGTTTTTCTTTCCGTATCACCCTCTTTTTCTAACAAAATGGCATGCGTGCAGAAGAAGATCCATATTAAATAACCCTCTTGAAGGTCATTGTAATTTGAATGCTCCATTTTCTTTAACACTTTTTTTTGGGCACCAATGACCGTAATGTAAGTTCTCCTCAAAGCAAAAAGGGTGTAAATTTTGAAAGATTTTGATTGAATAAATCACATCAATCAAACGAATAGCCGCTTAAAATTACAACGTGAGTGAGTGTGCATTTCAAAAGTTGAGCAATGAGTAACACACCTTGCGGAAGTCCCCAGATGTGTGATAAGCAACGTCCTCTTCGAGGGATCTCTTAAAACGGGCTTGATATGCTTGCTTTGCCTTAAACAGATCAAGTGAAGATCTAGTGCTGGCAATTTCCATAAGAACCCAATTGTTGGAAGTCATCCTCTTAGTAGCTTCATTGGCTAAAAATGCATCACGCTCAGCAGGACCCAGGGCCCACAGCAACACAATTCGCTGTTAAATCCAAATCACATTAGACAGCATAACACATTAATAGAGTCGTAACAGCGCCTTCCTCTTTACTCAGGGTCATTCTTAGGCAGGACTGATACTTCACACTTTGAGACGAAGGAAAACCTAAGCACTAACTTTGAAATTTCTGACAAATAAAATAGCCATTAAATTGAGAATAGAACATAGAATACATTGAAAGGTTCAAAACTAACCTCAAAGTCATTTGAAAGTTCCTTGTCTAAGGATTTAAGAAGCTCTTCTCCATAAGTAGCTGCATACGTTTCAGAAATCAACTTACGCTGAGATGCATTCCTGTGGGCCAGGATAGATATTATCAAATCTTCATTTGTTCCCCACCCTGCAAATATATTTCACAACGAGCGATAGTTGACAGGTAAGTAACATTAGATGAATGAGACTGATTAATTAGTTCCTAGAATAAGAAAACACATTATTCAAGTTATCACAAACAACGGAGCCTGGTAACGCAAGAGATGGACAGATATGCCTTCTCTTTGGTTCATCGGAAGGAAAATTCCACACCGCTCATGAAAGGTGCAATAAATGGAAATCAAAATTAAAGGGGAAAAATTAATATTATAAACACAATCTCTAATCAGAGAATTATTACTACTACTACTACTACTACTTCTATAAAGCAGTAAGCTAAAACCACATCTCTGATCGCCAACAGATTCAACAAAACTGCAAAAATACTAGGAATAAGGGCAGAAAACTTCGAAAGACCAGAATCATGCTTAAAAGCAAGGCTCCAAAAGGGAATATTGTGCTTGGAAAAAGTAAGAGCAGGAATTTAGTTAACTATACGTTGTCTGAAATGCATACGCAACTCAATGCTTCAAAAACAAATTCCACGTAATGAATAAACCGAATAAACTTATCGCGAGCGTGAGCAGCAAGATCACGCATCATCAAACTCAAACATCAATAACAGTGATTAAATGCACAATAAAAATTTCGATTTAAGTAAAGCCTCAGAAACATCGGTAAATTCCGCGTAATGCATAAACGGAACAGACATATCACGAGCGCAATCAGCAAGATCACATATAATCAAACGTGATAACCAGTAACAGTGATCAGATGCACAATAAAAATTACGATTTAAGAAAAACTCCAGAATCATCTTATACATTATTGTAAAGTAAATTGATCAGATCACAATAACGAGAAATTCCAGACCGGTCACAAAAATATGACCACTCAACGGATCGATGATCTGATAACATAAATCAAGTCCCTAAAACAAAAACTAAAAAGTGTTACTCGTTTCAGTCCGGTGATCTTAAAACGAATTCGGTACCCTCAAAAGCTTTCCGCAATTGCTCAGCATCCTCGGACGGAGAAGGAACTTGAGCAGGGACCTTCAGAGACGCCATAGTCACCTTTCGAAAATCGATCTGAACCTGCAATATGTGGAGGAAAGCGAAAGAAATGCGACAAGTAAACCCGATATAATGAGTGGATGGTGATCTTGTTCAGGCAAGAATGATTAGCATGACTGTGTGAGAATACGTGAATCACTTGCGGATCTACACAAACGCCACGTACCAGAAAAAGAAAGAAACGTAATGATTCTAGTGGGCCCTTAATCAATTGACTTAGGCAGCATGTAATTATTTAAGATCGTAAATATAACCTTTTGCCTCACACGACGGTTTTCACGGTCAGATCTGAAGCCTCCCTATAATGCGTTTTATTTTTTGGGAAAATGAAACCTACAGTAGCTGTAGTTTTAGGGGGTGTTTGGATAGAAACCGAACCATGGTTTCAGAAGTGCTTTTACAGATTACGAAGTAAATATGTGGAGGAGATTATCTCGTTTTGCGGAAAAGTGCTTTTGAAACCATAGTTTTGGGTTTCCCAAACACCCCCTAGTATCCACTTGGAATAGCAATAAATAACTGTAATGTTAGATAATCGTAAATTTTATAAGTGATACTAATTACAAGTGATATTGGTTAATCGTGATTTCTGTTTGGATAATTTTTTTATAAGTAATTTTAAGAACTGTGATTATATTTGGTTTTCGTTTATCAAAATAGCTTATAGATGTATAATTGCTAAAAAAGGCATGAAGTTAATATTTGAAGAGAGATTTTTAGAAGAGTATGAGAAGGTAGATTGGAAAAAATTTAATTACTGAAGATTAATTGGAATTTTTTCTAACGTATAAGCTGCTCCTTATTATTTATCCTAAAAATACGGTAGAAGGATAAAATCACGATTTATTAAGATTTTATAAAAATTATCCAAACAAAAAAAATATATTTTATAATAACTTATTTGTATTTAAACCGGATTATTTAATATCCCAACATATTTAACCAAAGGAGTTTTGGTTCAAGACCGTCTGCACCGTTATTCCCTCCGCTTTCATGTTTGGCTGCTAGGCAGTAAGTCAGTAACACTGACACGAAAATATGAGTTGAGACAAAATTTAAAAAAAAAAAAAAACCACTAACAGAAAGATCTTGAAGTCTTTCTTATTTGCCTCCAGGTTCTTCATTGCTCCGATACGGCACTTCTGGATCACGATGCCGGTTTTCTGGTTCTGGGTCAACCCGTCCCTGTGCGGTGACCATGTTCTTCTCACTGGAACCGGCGAGGCTGGCGTGGATGTCGCAGTCTTGGAATAGGGCAGCGGAGTTGCCAAAGATGAAGTCAACGGTGCCGGCAAGGAGGCGGTTGATGAAGAACTGACGGTTGCGGTGGACCTAGAGGACAACTGGCGGGGGAGGAAGTCGCACTGGTAGAAGACGGTGAAGTCGGCACCTACCTGGATGGCGACGACTTGGTGCTTCGCATGGCCAGCCGTGTTCTCAAAGGTTATGTCGCGGGCTAGGAATCTTGCCTCTCGTTTGTAAAATTTCTTGTACTGAATAATGACCTCTAAATGTTTTGACATACACTGCAGGCTCTCCCTCATTTTCGTCTTTATCTTCTCCCATGTTCTTCGATCCCTCAATAAACACACCTCATTTTCTTTGTTCCCTCTGGTCATCATCTTCTACATTCATTGCTACTCCTCGTCTTCTCATTCAAATTGGGTAGCCTTCAAGAAATCTAAGAAAATGTTGAGAAATCTGACCTGCTATATTTTTATTCTATTAGGTGGTTGGCTTGATGTTGTAATGTGACCACTCCTCTCGCAATGATCACCTGATTGATGAATTATTCTGATTGAAACGGAACCATATTTTTCTGACTTTAGATTTGAGAGCGTGATTGATTCTAGCAGGAACAATTACAAAGTGATACTCAATTTCGCTGACCTCTGTTTCGTGGTACCAAGACAGAGTAATTATGTTGTTGAACTCAAGTCTTTAGATATAACTTTTCTTTCTTCCTATCAGCTATGATGCTGCTTACACGTTTAGGGCCTATTTGCAAGGCTTAAGAAATGAAACGTAAAATCCTTATAACCACGTTTCACATGAATCAAGACAAAACTCTTTTTATATGTGTTTCTTCCGTAAATCACTATTAAAAAAACTATTTATAAGTTGTTTCAAATATGTCCTTAAATTTCTTCTCAGCAGTATTGACAGTGGCAATCTGTAATGATGTTTTCAATAAATAAATTGGTCGAGTCTTGAACATAATACTAGCACTTCTTAATCATCTTCGCTCTATGAGAGTTGCAGCAACAGGGATTGACAAGCTTAATCAAAAGAAAACACCCAAACCAAGCCAAACCCCTCATAGCCAACACCTTCACGATGCTTCAAAGAAATGGTGTTATGGTTTCAGCAAACTCCTTCTCTGTAACTTTGTTTCAATTAAAAAATATTGACAACTTGAAGACTTCCATCATGTCAGTTGCGAAATGTTGGTTATGTAGGTGCCGTTAGACACGTCAGCAGTTTTAACAGCGTTAGTGCCCAGCTGTCAGTCCTCAAAACAATACTACCTCCTGTACTTAGTATAAAAGCTAGTTAACTAATTTGAATAGATTAAAAAAGATTATTATATTAGTTATTTGTAATAATTAGACGTTGCCTTTCATGGAATATTCTTATTATCATGTGTATTAGTTACAACTATCATTTGATTGAATTTTTAACATGTACAACTATTATAATAACTACTTTAAAAAATATGAATAAATATGAAAAATAAAATGGATTGAGATATTATACTTAAGACTAAATTAAAAATTAAATTAATTTTTATATTAAGAATCGGAGATAGTATTTGAAAGCGGGGAGAGTATCGGTGCAGACAGAAAAACTTTTAGGGAGTTGCTTCAAAAATATTAGAAATCAGATCCTAGAACCAAAACTACCTAAAACTATAAGGACTAGAGGTTCCATTTTCCCTTATTTTATGTCCAATTTCATTTTGAAGCCCCAAAATACAAATACAAGTACAGCGATCTATGCGGATAAGGTCGTAAATATCCAATCACAATTTAAAAATGACACTGCTTTGTTTTCCTTTTTCTTTGTTTTTTCTTTTTAAAAACCAAACACTTCAAAGTGACACTTGCTTTAGAACAGAATTTGGAATTATTTTAAGGTCGTAAATATCTTTGCATTGTAGATTATGGATTCATCCAACACCCCTTTGATTTTCTTGGGTTAATGTGTTTTAATTAAAACTATTATTCTGGTTAGGTACTGAAGATTTGTGAGAGCTCTTATTGAAACAGACTGTGTAGAGGCGTTTTGGTGTTGCAGGAAAAAAAAAATTTCACTGAAAACGCTGAATGGAGAGGTATAGATGGGAATTGCAATCTGTTAGCTGTGAGTAAAGAGCTTGATGCTAATCTGACAAGAAGAAAGAACAAGGTTGTTGTAAAGTGTAGGCAAGGAGTGTGCGTGCCCTATTGGGTGGGTAACTTCATCAACACCCTTTTTGGCTAAGATTCTAGCTAATGATATGAAGAACTGGAAGCCTGAGGAAGTTGCTTCTGATTTTGCTGAAAAGGGAAGAAGCTCAAATGTGGAAGAAGGACGAATTCGAAGTGGAATTGGCTGAGGGTGTTTGGTTGCTGATTTCAAATTGTACCACCTCTAGTCTTTAGATAACTAATTTGATAATATTAAAAAAATTAATTAAATTAGTTATTTGTAATAAATAAATTTTTTAAAATACTTTTGTTAATCGTATGCATTTGAGTTATCCTGTGATTATAAAAACTCCTTAACATATCCAAACATAATTTGAAGGGTAAAATGAATAAATATTAAAAATAAGGTGGATTGAGATATTATATTTAAAATCAAATTTAATATTTAACTAGCTCTTAATAGGAACCAGGAAATACCAATGAATATAGCTTAGTTTGTTCGGCTTATATAGTTATAGTTATAATCCGTATAATTTGTTTCAGTTTTTTTTTAACAGATAAATAGTTGGTTATTTTTTTCTCGACTGCTATAGGTATAGTTTTGTTTTTCTGGTTTAGCTGCGCGTTAGATTGTGCGTGTAAGCTTTTTGGGTGGCTTTTTTTTTTTTTTTGCCCCCTCGTTTTGGATACCGGTGTTTGTATTATGGTTTTTTGAGATTAATAAAGCTGACTTCTTTTTTGGTCTGTTTGTGAGGGAGTTTAGGCATCCTAGACTTGCCATTGGATGGGAAAATGTGCTATCCATAAAATTGTAGTGTTTGGGTTATTTTGAATTTGATATAAAAAGTTACAATAAGCTATAAATAGAAATTTAAGACTTGTTTGGATCAAAATTGTAAAAGTAATTTCACGCAAGTCGAGAGAAAACTCCTCTCACATATTTATCTCGTATTTTGTAAATCAAGTTTGAAAAGCTACTTATAAGCCATTCCGTAAATTTAGGCCTCGTTTGGATTGCCATTGCAGAAGGTAAAAGCACATGAGGAAGCGTAAAACTGAGATTTGTGACTTATTGTGGCTCAGAAGATTGTTTGGATGTGACTTCTTTTCTAACTGATTTATGGGAAAAAGTAACTTTTCTAACTGATTTATCCAACGCAATCTGGATCAACTTTTCTAACTAACTTATGGAAAAATTGTGCAAAACTTATGATCTAATTAGTTATGTGATTTCATTTACTTTAATTAGAGACCAAATAAATTTTAATTTATATTCATATTTGTCTATTATGTATATTTAATTAATTATCTACAATGTGTTTTCAAATTTTTCTCCGTAACAAATATTTTTATTTTATAATTTCACAAATAAACTATTTATATTTTATCATAATAATTTTACGTATTTTTTTAAACTATTATCACATTAAAAATATAAAATTTCAAATACTACTATTCAATAAAATCCATATCCTTTTCAGTCATTTTATAACTAAACTAACTTTTCTATTAATCATCCAAACAACTTGTAACTTTTTTAACTGACTTTTTATAAGCACCTATCTAAACATAAATCGTATTACACTAACTGATTTTCACTCTAACTTCAGTTATAAAGTCAATTAGACTAGAAGTCAATTTTACCCAACGTTAATCCAAATATATCCTTAGTGTTTATGACTTATGACTTTTGGCTTTTGAAACATGGAGAAAGAAGTTAAAAAAAAAAAAGGAGCTAAATCCTACTTTTAAGAAATTTACTACTTCTTCCTATTTTTATTATAAGTCTTAAATACTCCTCTTGTCCTATTTATAGGGCACTGAGAGAAATTTTTTTATATAGATGTATAATTTTATCTTTCATTTATTATTGTGTTGATTTTGTTTATATAAAGTATAATGTATATTAAATAGGGATAAAGTTAGAAAGTTGTTGAATTTTAAATGAGAATTAAGGAAGTTTAAGATTTTTCTTGGTTTGTGTGAAACATATTAAAAGTGACTTATAAATAAGATAAAATGAGTAACTTTTTTTTTACCAGCCTCAAATAACTAATTTATGATAACCAAAAATTATTTAAAATTAGCTGAAAGTAATAATGAAGTTAGAAATATATTTTTATTTACAAATATATCCTTGTAATTAATAAGAAAAAATTTAAAAAATGTATAGAAAAGTATAATAAGAGAGAGTACAGCAAAGATAATAAATAATTATGCCCAAGATTTGAAAAAAAAATCCACATGAAACATTAATACAAATCTAAGTTGAAATATGTAAAATACATTACGCTCCTCCTCAAATTTGAAACTTATAAATAAGATCAGTGAAAGCTTATAAATAATTTAAAATTATATATTGCTCTTTCGTTCTTAAATATAAAACTCATTTTGTAGTGTAATTTACATTACAAAATGAGTCTTATATTTAGAATAGAAGGAACATGTAAATTGATAATTTTTTATTTTTCATTATTTAATAAAAGTTATATTCATTTTGATAATTTTACTAATTAAAATTGCTTATTCAATTATAATCTAAACAACTTACTCTTATAAACCAATTTATTTATAAAAGTCAATCTAAACGAAAAGGGAGAATTAAAATGAGGTCCCAAACAAGAAAAACAATTAAAAAAATAAGTTCCAGAGGTTGTCATTCTCATTATAAGATTTGTCGTTATAAATTGTTGATATTGTTATTGAAATCTTTTGGTAATTATTTCTCTTTTGTGGGATTTGATTGTAATTCCTCCAAACATAAATCACACTATCTCAATTTTTTTAAAAAGTTAAATTGAAAATAAACTATTTTTTTGCTGTAAATCCAAATAAGCCTTTATTTATACTTTATACTTTTTTTTCTAATTAAAGTGTCACGAGTTATAACTAGTTCTTATTGTTAAAATTTTTATATTTTTTTTGAGCATGGTTAAAATTTTTATATTATATGTTACTATCTCCAGTTCTAATTATAAAATCCTATTTGTAATTTATAAACGGAGTCTTATAATTAGGACGGGGTAATAATTTATTACATAATAAAATGGAATGCAATTTTTAACGTTTACTGCCTTTACATTATTTAGTGTTTGATATATTTCATTTCCCCCATTGTATTTATTACTTTTTGAAACATAAATGCAATGTTTTCTAGAAATTATTTTGCAAAGTTTCTTGAAGCTTTTCTTTACAATAAAAAATATCGAATAATTGGCCTTAATTTTTTTTTTACGAAAATTCTGAGTTCACTGGGCGAATCAGACAACCCACTTAATCCGGCTGACAAACCGAACCGACTATTCGCAGCTGCAAGTCCTGATCGAAGCTGGGGACCGGGTCACAACTTCAACAATCCTCTCTCTCACATAGGCGAAGTAGATAGTACAAAGAATGGTAAGCGGGGGAGACATTTCTAATTTGTCATCAAATGCATCAAGGCAGCAGAAATGGAAGATAAAAACATAAGAATTTTTGTCCAAAGACGGTGTGCTTGCGATAGAAGATTCTGAGTAGAAACTCATAGCATCTTCTGTATGTAGAAATGGGACGAAAGCAATCTCTGCGAAGCAAAACAGCTCACTTTGTATCGGATCTCACCACTGTCCTACTCAATCCGATCTCTGACAAACCCTCTAAAGCCCCTCCTCCTCCTTCTGTAAGTTCTTGCGTTCCATTTTCTCTCTAATTCTTATCCCATTTATTTTGAAGAATCTCCTTGTTTCTTCCCCGATCAATTCATTAGTCTTTTATCCAAATTAGTCATTTTCTACGACCTTTTTGCATAGTGTAATTTCCTCACTCCTTTCTGTTTCATTTGATCTTTTTGTTACATGTTTGTGATTATGGAAATTTAGATGGCGTATACGGCCTATATTGGTAATGGAAGTTGCTTTTCCTTGGCTTTCGTCTTTTCCGCCTTACCCTATATTGAGTTATAGATAAGGCATATCGATTCCGTTTGTCAATTAGCCCTTTAATTAGCTTTGTACATCTTGCAATACAATTTTTTCTATAGGCTGTATCCTTACGTTTCTCTTTCTTCAAGTATGTATTTTTTAGTTGTATCCGGAAGGTTAATTCTAAACTGTAATTAAGAAGTATCTCCTGCTAAAATTCGTCTGGCTATTTTTTCCTTAGGAAGGAGGGGATATATCAAATGTGTCTGATTCGGAGTCAACTAATCGAGATGGTGGCGAGAAATTAACTGATGGGCCTGATACTTCATCCTTCTCTGCATTCCTCTACTCGTTCTTGTCTTCTTCAGATTCTAGAGATAATGTAAACCCAGATGGGCAAAATGACACTAGAAGTCGAACTGATATGCCGCCATCAGACTCAGCTATGAAGGAAAATACTGGAAAGAGAAGTTTGTTTTCCAGGGGTAAGCAATCTGTTGGTAGAGCTATCAACCAAGCTGCAAGAATCACAGGATTCCGCTCTCAAGAGCGGAAGGATGAGACTGAAATGAAATTGGATGATGGGCATGGTTCCGGATTATCTGGTGTTGAGATGAGGCATATTAAGCCTGAGGAGGAACATACATCTTTGATTGATCTACCAGAAGCTTCTGAACCTTCAGCGCTCCTTTCAGAGAAAATGAGAAATATTCTTTATGCTTCTCTTCCTGCTCTTATTCATGGGAGGAAATGGATGCTACTATACAGGTATATAAGGATGCAAAATTTATTTGGCGCATATGAAACTCTTTCTATGCTTAATTTCAGCAACCTTTATATCAAAAAGTAATGTTTACGAAGCCTTTTTATCACCGTTCGTCATTTCCTGCAGTACACAGAGGCATGGGATGTCGCTTTTGACACTGTACAGGAGAAGCATGCTTTGGCCTGGCTTAAGTTTGCTGGTACGGTTTAGTTGCCCTTGAGGCTTGAGCAATATAAACCCTGAGTACTAGTTAATTTTGCTTAACTTTAGAAATGAAACACACGTTCTGAGTGGACAGTGCGATATTTACTTAGACTGGGTTATATCCACTAATTGAGCATCAAACAGAAGTCCTGCATCGTAGTCAATTCTTGCCTCATATGCAAATGTTATTTGTTGGAATTATTTAAACATTTGAACTGTCATTCACTACCATACCTTCACGCCAGCATCCATTAGTTGCAGATTTGATTCGAGGACAAGCTTGGTTTTAGAAGCGTTGCCTGTTGAGATTCTTGCAGGACATGCTAACTTAGCAGTTTCTGTTTGCCAAAAATGAATTAATTTAATATTTAATTAATATAAAAATATTAATTAATTAAATTAATATTGAAAAAAATTAAGAATATCAATAAGAAATAAAAAAAAGAAATCACAAAAATGGAAAATCAAAATAATAATAAAAATCGAATACGAATAATAGAATAAAATACAATAAATATTAGAATAAAATAGAAGAATATATAGAATAAATAAAAAAAATCAAATTAATTACGAATAAAATGATGAATCAAATAAGAAAAAGTAGACTTAGAAGTTTCTGATTACTTAAATAGAGTTCTCTTTCTTGACAATGGGTGACAAATATAAATGTGTAATATTTTTGTACCATAATTATTTTGATATTTTATTTTTACAGTTGATGGGCTAATTAATGGATAAAATGATGAGTTCCTGTTTTGAGGCTTTCTTTACTGTGGTCATTGTGGAACAGGAATATACTATGTAATCTCTGTTCACTTAAGTAGAGTTCTCTTACTTCACAGCTTAAGTGATAAATATAAAGAAGTCATGATATTTGATGTCATAATTATCTTGATATCTGATTTTTTGCTTTTGATAATATCTCATGTTGTTTTATGTTGATTTTATCATATACCACAATTTATATGTCATTTCCCATTCTTGATCTTGATCACTTCGGGTGGATATTTATCTGAGTTGAACCTTACATTGTTACCAACTATTCCAACAGTCACGTTTCATTGTTGTTTAGCTGTCACTGAATAGTTTGTGAACATCGTTATGAGTAGTATGCAGTAGTTTATCGTATTTGTTAACTTCCTGTGCTTGTAAGCTCTCTGGTGTAAATGTCCGTACTGTAATTTAAAGTCATTCTACCTTTTGTAATTTGACCTGTGAAATGCAGTGTTTGGTACAGATTAATACACTATTTGTTATTTTGTATGTCAACTAAGATATTGCATTGTACCGCCCTTTAAATTGTAAGGATAAGTTCTTCACTTGCGTTAAGATTATCTTACTGTCTCCAGGTTGTTGGAGATCGTAAAGGTGCAGTTTTTGGTGGCTTGGTTGAAGCACCACTTAAGCCATCAAACAAAAAATATCAGGTCATTATCTGACTGTTTAGCCTACTGACTATGTTATACTGTTGTATTAGTATTATCATTTGTTTTATATTGCTAAGATTAGATTTTGTAACAGGGAACAAGTAATACTTTTGTCTTCACAAACGCCTCTGGCCATCCTACTATATATCGCCCAACAGGTATTGACTTCCTGATTTATAAAATGATAGGCTCCCCCCCCCCCCGGGGCAGCATATGATTATACTCTTTCACGAGCAAATAAAACCAGAGATTAATTTGGTCTCAGAATCTTGGTGCACTTCGGTAGTTGTTCTACCTCGAGATTAGACTGAGGTATTATAAAACATATACTATTTGGTCTCGTGTGTGTTGAGTTCTTTTCTCTTTTGGTATTGGGTAAGTTGATGTTTGACCAGAGTTCGGGCTGGATTTTGGTAAAATTCAATTTTTGATGGTTGGAGTTTGGGACTTATCAGTGGTATGATTGAGATTTGAGATTAAAGAGGGCTGTTTTCTAACTAAAGTATTGACAATATATGGACAAATAGATTGAGTTGAAACATTTTCTATTAGAATATAAATATTACTATGTAGCAAAAAAAAAAAAAAAAATAAATGTTACTATTTTTGGTCCTAAATATAAAAATCTACTCTGTAGTGTAATTTGCACTACAAAGTGAATCTTATGTTTAGGACGGACATAGTATTTTTTTAATAAATTTCAGGGCAAGGTGAGGCAGGTAGGAAATAATAGGACGTACCAGCAAGTGTGACCAGTTTAGTCTATTTTTATGTTGGCTGGTTTTAAGGGTTGATCAGACTGCCCTGGTGCCTTGACAAATTTATGGGTTTTTTAGGTTGGATCAGCTGTTTTTCTTTTTTGTTTTTTGTTTTCCTTTTTGGAGACATTGAGTTTGGAGAAATGGAACCAATTTCCATAAAATGCAATAAATGTGACACTACTGCATTATAAACAACCACAGACACCTGTATACAAGCTTAGCTATGCCCTGGTTTGGGACTCCTAAGTTGCTATGGACTAACTATGTTCTGTTTTTCTTGGCCACAAACTAGCTATGCTCAGAGTAACCTCAATTTTTTCAGGGATAAACCGCTATTTCACACTATGCTCCTCTGACTTTCTAGCCCTTGGCGGGGGAGGTCATTTTGCCCTCTATTTGGATGGTGATCTGTAAGAATTCTGGCCTGACATTATGAAATTTTTTAGTTTCGTCAAATTTTTTACCGTACACACTCTTTAATTTCTCTTACATCTACTTCAGATTGAACGGGTCGAGCTCAGTCTCTGAAACTTATGGCAATCCTTGCCTTGCTCATTCTCAGGACTTTGAAGTTAAGGAAGTAGAGGTAGAGGCACTTAAAAAATCTCTCTCTCTCTCTCTCTCACACACACACACACACAGTCGCACTTTGTTTTCTTTGGGGTTATATCAAGGTCTAAATCATTGACCACTATCCACTCATCTTTCTATCTTTATTATCTGAGATCATGTCAAGTAGAGGCACACTTCAATTAAACATTTGCTCAAATAGAATATTATTGAGTACTTCTTCATCCATGCAGCTGTGGGGCTTTGTATATGGTTCCAAGTATGAAGAAGTTTTAGCATTGAGCAGAGCCGAGGCACCTGGAATCTGTCGATGGTGTTAACCTAGATATACATCTGAGCCAACATTTAATGCCTTGCAGCTTCTGTATATATATCATGCTGATTCAGAATCCTGACAATCTATACGTTGTAAGGGAGGCTATTTTGACAGATAACAGGACAAATTTTATCACCCAACTACGTTATCAATACAGCATTGTATAATGTGTAAATATGTACTCAAGCTGTAAATATAAGATTACTTCGTAGGACTGAATTTCCGTATTTATTATACACCAGTGGATGGTCGGTTCATTAGATTGAGGAAAAACAACCACCAACACAAGTGGGACCACATTACAGAGATGCTTCAGAGAAATAAACTTTATGCCTATTACAAAGTAGAGTTCTCAAATGTAATTTAGAAACAACACGTCTCCTCTACTTTCATTAACCAATAAATATACAGAACTCAACGTCCACTAAAAGCAGTTTAGTGGGCGCCATTGATCGGTTTGGCAACTTTTGCTTCCTCGTATGCTGCCTCATGAACGCCAAGTGCAGCCCGACCAGAAGGGTCAGGATTTTTTGACCACGCTGCGTCCCATTCCACAGCTTTTGCGGTACTGCATGCCACACTAGGGCCTCCGGGAACTGTTGACCTAGCAGCATTCTGTTTCAATGGTTGAACACGATGATGAGGTAATGTTTGGACAGAGTATAAATTTTGTAAGCAATGGCACTTTGGGTAAATCTACCCAAAAAAAAAAAAAAATCATGTCCACCTTAGGGAAGAACTTCTCAAAAATTGTTCTGTAGAAGTATGCTTCTTTCGTGGTAGGAGTGTTTTCTGGATAAATAAAACTTGCATTCATTAACATTGCATCTGTGACCTGATCAATTATGAAAAGAGAACAAAGGTTTAGAATTAAATAGCCAAGAAAGTTTACTAACGAGCAGCAAATCAGAAAATGAACCTCAAGAAAGTTTCCTAAGCCAAACACATACTAGGTTGTTGGCATGCTCCTTCAAGCCATCAATCCAGCTGTACCCAACACCGTCACTGAACTGTTCCTTCTGCCTATACAATATGTGCTGAAATGACCACAACAGGGGGGGGGGGGATCAGAAATTCAAGACGAAGATACACAAGTCCATATAACACAGAGGCAAAGACTTTTAAATAAAACGAGACACTTTAACAGCTAACACCACGAGTTTAAGTAGACAAGCAAAATAGATTAGCATGCAGCAGCGATGGATACTAACCTTAGGTAGATATGGCTTCTGATCATCATCAAATGCATTGCGTAGGATCCACTTCTCTATCCTTCCAATATCAGTCCTTATCTGTGTAATGAGATACAAATTTCATAACATGATTGAAGAGATTAAGTCACTGAGTTTAATTTCACGTCAATAAAGCAGTACAACAAAGACATCGTCATTTTTTTTTGGTTGAACAAAGGAACACAATGTAAAACTTTTAAATACCATTTTCCACTCTGGATCTATGCTCATGGCTACGTTGATGAATTCTTTATCTAAGAATGGTACACGAGCCTCTAAACCCCATGCTGAAGTTGATTTATTGGCTCTCAGGCAGTCATAAAGATGTAGTGCTTTAATCTATCAAATCATCAAAGCCATCAAAATCCAAATCATCGAAGTGTGAAACTTGAAGAATGTAATTGGGTAAGCACTAATTTTGTTTCCTAAATAAAAAGAGGAGATAATGTCTTTACTTTTCGACATGTTTCTTGGTGAAATTCTTCCTTGTTAGGTGCCTTGTGGAAGTACAGGTAACCTCCAAATATTTCATCTGAACCTTCCCCAGAAAGAACCATTTTCACTCCCAACGATTTGATTTTTCGAGACATAAGGAACATAGGAGTGCTCGCTCTGATAGTCGTTACATCATATGTTTCTATATGGTGAATGACTTCTTCAAGCGCATCTATACCTTCCTGACATAGCATGAGAATATCTTACTCCTCCATGTAAAAGAAATGCTTATTGTCAAAAGGACAAAATTCAAAAAAGATGTTTTTTTCGTTACACTGGGAAAGCACAGAGAGAGAGAGAGAGAGAGAGAGAGAGAGAGAGAGAGAGTGACGAAGACAGTCACCACCTGAACGGTGAAATGAAATTCATGGTGACGGGTACCAATATAATCGGCTACCTCTCTGGCAGCTTTCAAATCTGGCGAGCCCTGAATATCAGACAAGTTAAAACTCCAAGCATATTAGTTGGCGGAAAATATAACAAGAAACCACTCATTTTCAACAAGCATGAGTAAAGTATTCAAACCTCTAGACCAACAGAAAAGGTATGTAGCTGTGATCCCCACTGATGAGCAGCTTCAGATTCAGCCAAATGACGGTTGGCAACAGCGGCAACCAGTGATGAATCTAGTCCTCCAGACAACAGAACTCCGAATGGTACATCAGTCATAAGTCTCTTAACTACAGCCTGCATGGTATAAAAGTAAAACCAAGATGAAAAGTCATTGAACATGCGCTAGCAAAAGGAACCAAAATGACTATTCTCCTTCACAAACCGCACATCTAATTTTAAAATACAGCCACCACTTTCAGAACTATTATTGTCCTGCACGCTGCACACCATCATTCTAACAAACAATCACATGCAACAGATACCAGTAATAGATAAGCTAGCATATTGGTCCCAGCGGTGCACCCATAAAGGCCTAATATCGGGGTTTTGAGTGCTATTATGAGAAGATACCAATAATAAATTCATGGATAAACCTTCTAATATTTTGTAGATATTAATTATATTTTCTCAAAAGGGCATAATAAAGTTTCATTAAGAGGGAATTTATTGTTTCTTAGACAGTGATTCTTTATGACATTTCAGTTTTTCCTTAATTAAATCGCAAGCTCTTCCACTTGAGCAGTAGCCCAGAAAAATTTATTGGATTCAGTTTCTTGTAAAATGTCACGCCACTCTAAAGGCATGTAGGATTTGTCAAAATTCCAGCGAAATCAAAAGACAATCTAAGACATTTTGTTAACGAAATTCAGTACAACAGAACATAGTAGCTTACCTTCTCAAATGCCTCACGCAAAGCCAGAGGATTGTATGGAGTCGAAGGAATATTCTCCGAATACCAAGGGGGATTATACCACCTTCTTAGGTCTCCTGAAAAGGCATCAAGTTTCAAAGGATATACAAATGAAAAAGTATCTCTATCAAATCAAAATGAAACCAATAAAAGGATGAGAATCACAAGACTCATCGGTATAGCTGATGAGGTAGCGGTTCTCAATATGTTTAAAATAATTTATGAATAGAAGAATGAGGTTTTCAATACCCTGTTTGCTGGAATATAAATGCCCTGGAGGAAAAGATACAAATCTCTCACAATCATCACTCAAAGCTTTCATTTCAGATGCAAACCATATAGATCCTGAAAATAAATCAAGCCTTCAATATATAAGACACCTGCTTTGGTCAAATTATAAAAAATATAAACCAACTTGCCAAGTTACAATGAAGCTTCGTCAAACTAGGCAAATCGTTATTTTCCATCCATAAGTAGTGTTCGGGCTAAGCGAATAGATATTATTCCAAAAGTAGTATTCGAGATGAATAAAATTTACGACTTATGGCCTCACAATGCTAATGATCAGGGTCACTAAAGCAGCAATACAATACTGATGATCAGGGTCACAGGAGCATTAGTTCGTTCTATACCAAAGTAAAGCCACATACCATCGAGACCCCAGCCCATGTAAAGAGGGGTAATCCCAATACCATCACGAGCTGCAATGAAGCTTTTATCTCTAGTGTCTAGAAGGACAAAAGAGAACATGCCATCCAACATGTCAACGAATTCTTCACCATATTCTTCATACTGAGATGATTACAAGTTGTTACAAGCAAATAGGAGGGAAGATATAAGAAAAGCCGCATTGAATAAAGCATCTTCTAGCATTATATATAAAAACAACATGAGGATCACTTGATTTCCTGAGTTGTTGAACACTTACAAGGTGGGCAATCACTTCACAGTCGCTTCCAGTGCGAAATTGGTGAGAAGTCAGTTTTTTTCAATTCTTTATGGTTGTATATCTCTCCATTTACCTAATGACATGGTTCAAAAAGGAAAAGATAAGGCTAAGAAAAGATCCAGGAACTAGTTTAATACCTAAGAATGATTAGAAGGAAGAGAAAAAACAACAGAAGATTTGAGGTGTCAAAACAAAAATACATGTCTTCGTAGTGTTCGATAACCTTTAACATCCAGAAAAAGATGACCCTTGGTGAAAATATTCACATGGCTATTAAATGGCAAAGAGACTACCAACTCAATGTAAAAATTAAGAAACAAATCCCATGTGCAAAATGCAGACCTTATATTGGATCAGACAGATGATATAAGCATGTAAACAGGATTCGTGTATAAGCAGACCAAACGGCTCATTGAAGTAATAGCATGGGTGTATACCCATGGATCTTAAAGTCAGAGAAATGGATCATATGCATCGCGCACTGAATGAGAAAAGCCATGTATTTCAAGTAATAAAGAAAAGTAAATGAACAGAATCGGGTAAACAAACTTACAGTAACAACGACACTCTTGTCTTCATTATATAGAGGTTGATCCCCTGAGGTAGGATCGACGATAGCCAGACGTTGATGGGCAAGATAACAGTTTTCATGGCAATGCAAGCCACTCCAATCAGGACCCCGATGCCTTAACCTGCATTTTCAAGCTCCAGTTTAGAAAGCCGACTATCTCATCGTAAAATATTAACTAAGAAGCAAATGGAGTTCAGTCGTCAAGCCAAAACGAGGAAGAAAACATCTATCCTTCCAAAAGAAGAACAACGCATCTAAATGTACTTATGGCAGAAAAGACCTTCTGTAACTTGCAGCCGTAGATCAAGAGCAAATATTTGCAAGCTAGAGAAAATCACCATAAGCACAGGTTTCGAGAAATGAAAATACGCAGAGAAATGAAATGTACAAGAAAAATTACCTCCTAGACAATTCGATTATACGAGAACGCTTGGCCTGAGAGTTGTCAATGCAGCCCAAGACTGCAAGTATTCCACACATGGCGGCTTCTCTGGGAGGAGACCGGTGAGTGGTGAGGATGCTTATGGCGGCTTACAAAAAGGGACTAACTCGGAATTTATAATGGTTTATTTTTATAATGATATTTAATCCTTAATATCACAATTAATTAATTAATTTCAGTATATTAAAAAAATTAGTTATGTTAGTTATTATTTTTTGTCTTTAATATGATAGCTAGTTAATTAATTTGTATATATTAATAAAACTAGTTAAATTAGTTATTTGTAATAAATATGTGTTATCTTTTCTATTATATCCTTACTAATTAAGTGTATTGATTAAAACTATTACTATTGTAAGGATTATCTTGAAAAAAATAGATAAATACGAGAGATAAAGTAAATTAATATGTTATATTTAGAACTAAAATAAGAATCAAACCAATTCTTATATTAAGTATTAGAAGTACTATTTAGTAATTAAATAGATATTATCTTTTCTTAAAATATCCTTACTAATTAAATATATTGAATAGAAATATTATTATAAAAACTATAAAAAAAATAAATATGAAAAAAAATTAGAATCTTATATTAAAATAAAAATTTCTTATATTAAAGATGTTTAGGAGGCAGTATTTTACAAAGGCCCTGGATTCTGACAACAGTCAGAAGATTCTATATTATATTAATTTTACTGCAGGAGCTTTCTGATATTTAAAAACTAAAACAAAATAAGTGATGGAATATTCTCTTTAGGGTTTTTGTCGGGAACCAATTTCATTCCGGATTCTCTTCTTCTTTTCCTTTCCAAAGAATCTTACTTTTTATTGGATCTAAAAAAGACGAAGAAAGAGAGAGATTCTTAATTCCATGGGCAATTTGGAATTCGGTGGGAAAAAAGCCAAAAATGCCACACACAAAAAGAAAAGAAAAGAAAATTAACCACGTGTGATTTTTGACGAAGGAAGGAGGACAGTTTGTCTTATTTTGTAACTGTCTTTATCTTAGTTTTTACTTTTAATAAGGCTTTTTTGCCAATTACTCTACGGATTATAGATTTCATTTCAAATTGGTACCAAAAAAAAAGAGGGAATTACAATCAAGTTTCACAGAAGAGAAATAATTACCAAAAAGTTTTAATAACAACATCAACAGCCTATAGTCATAAGTCTTATGGTGAGAATGACAATATTTGAAACTTTTTTTTAATTATTTTTTTATTTGGGACCTCATTGCAATTCTCTCAAAAAATTATTGCTTTTACATACGGTTTTTTTTATCTTTTATAACATTCAGGTGGGGCCGTGGACCAAAATCAGTTATCAGATTGAGGCCCTTTTAATTATTGTTTTGGGCCCTTGTTTTGGGTCTTTTTTTTAAAAGAATTTGGAGCAAAAAAGTATGGACCATTCAAACCCAGTTTTGGAGGATTTTAGACCCAAAATTTCACAAATTTAACGGGCAGTCTTATCAAATAACAGGCCTGAATAATTCTGCATTTAGACTATACCATAGAATTTGGCATCACTTACAAAGTGTTAATGTTATCAGATCTAACAGAAAAAACTAATTCTTTATAACATGACAAATTAAAGTTAGGATTTTTACTAAAAAAGGTGTCTACATTTAACATTCCATAGTGTCTCGAGTAGAATTGCCATCTATGCATGGCAAAAAAAAAGTGCTAGCATTAGAACTCACCAATTTGTGATTGTACCAAAAAAAAAGTATTACAAGTTAGTAATATGAATTACATTTAACAGAAAAAACTAATCCCTCGTAATATAACGAATTTAGGTTTGAATACCCAATTGGTGATGCATCTATATTTAGGGCCCAAAAATTACTTTTTGACCAAAATTCACTTTAAAATTGAAATAATTTTTTCTAATTTCTAACTTTTGAATTTTTAAAAAAAAATTTAAACCTTTTAAGACTGTTTTTTTAATATATTTCTCTCCGATTCTTAATATAAGACCCATTTTGTACCGTAAATTACGGTACAAAATATGTCTTATATTTAAAACCGGAGGAATAAAATTTATGCTGAACTGACTTTTCTTAATAAAAAATTACCTAAATACAAACCACATTACATTAATTAAGTTTTACTTTTACTTCAATTTATGACAATTAGTTAGGATAAAAGTCACTTTTGCTAACATTATTCAAAAAAAGCCCATTGTTGTTGTCTTTGAGGTGGATGTACTCATCATCATATATTTTAGTTATTATTTTGCTGTTTTTGTCACTACTGAGCATCTAATACTCATTTTTTACTTTTCTTTCTTCTACTCCTTCTAGCTTTTGCAGCGGCAGAGATATATGGGTGGACAATTATTTCAGTGAGGCATGCGCCACCAATGGCTATTTTTATTTTTATAATTTTAAATTTTAAATTTATATTGATTTTAAGTTATATTCATATTTATCCATTAATATATTTAATTAAATAAAATGAATTTTCAAAAATTTTTCCAATAATAATTATTTTATTTGGAAACTACTTAAATTAAGTTACTCTATTCAATGGGTCAATTTTTCCAATCATACATAGCATGTTTTCTACTTGTTTCATGTGAGTTGTAATTAAATAATATTCTTCTAGTCCTTAATATAAGACTAATTTAACTAATTTGATTATATTAGAAAGTTAGATAAGTTAGTTAATTATAAGAAATATGACGTATTCTTTCTAAAACACTATAATTATTTTTTTTAATATCCTCTCTCCCTCTTATACTTTATTATGGTTGAGAGAGTATCCATAAAATAATTTAAAAAACTGATAAATATGAGAAATAAGTCTTATATTTAGGATTAAAATTTATTCAACAATTAGGTCCTATATTAAGGACCAGAGAAGTAATATTTTAAAAAGACGACACATGATCATATATGTGTAACATCCAAATTTTGGACTATAAAATACAAAAAATCTAAAATGGGCAGGCTATCTATAAAATCACCTCCCAAAAACTATTTATTTGCTCACTTTAAGAATCATTTAAACATACTATGGTTAAAAAAAAAAAGCAATTACATAACACTACCATAATAGAAAGGTTTCAATTCATCCTTTAAAAATATTCTTGAATAAATATTTTGGGTAATTAGAACAAATTAAACCATGTTAAAAAGGATTTAATTCCCGCTAATATGGTTATAGGAAATAAGCCCATAATTAACACCATTAACATAATTTCAAACATTTCAAATTGGGCTTTCGAGTGTCAAACCCAAGGTAATACCAGTAATACCAAGCTCGAGATACAAATAGATTACTCAATAGCTAGTATCATAAATCATAAATAATCAATAAGGTCTATAACAAACACAAGCACAAACCTAAGGCCTCTGGCCTACTACTAGCATTTAATCTATAATTCAGAAATCCACAAAATAGGTTTAACAATCAAATCTTTAATCAATAGAGTATGTAAAAGAA